>NC_056725.1:1048665478-1048792978 GCF_019279795.1 Protopterus annectens | reverse complement strand
GAAACTATATCGCCCATACAAGCACATTGTTAGTGTCTGTAGTGGCAATGGTCTATCACATACATAACTTTGGACATAATATTTTTTTTTTCTTTCAGTAAGCTTAGCAAACTTACTTGTCAAATAATTTGATGAACCATTAGATTATTCAGCAATGAGAAATCATATCGCTGAAGGTTTGCTCATGCTGGCAGGAAAGAGAGTGAAAATGTATACTGTATAGACTCCCACAAAAATGTGCAAGACTTGAAGACAAATACCATGCTAGTTTTAGACTAAATAGATCCAAGAGCAGAGGTAAATGATTGCTTCTCCCTACTAACTCTATGTTGAAATACTTTCTTTTTTTGTCTCATACTGCATGTTTACCTAATGTGCCATTGTGCCAATTATCAGGTGCTTTCTCGCACATTCTAGCTAGACCTCCAAAGATATCCACTTATTGTATACAATACTGATGTTTAATTATGAAATAAAATGAAAGAAATTGTGATTGACTTGTTGTTCATAGATACAGTGTAATACCTCTACACGTACATACATGCATAAGACATAGTATTGAGCATTTTGCACTGATTTCAGCAACTTATATTGTTCATTTCAGCACAACACATTCTGTGAAATGGCTCCTCCTAAGCCAGATGAGTGACTGCTTAACTGTAATTGAAGCAGGGCAAAATAATTTTTCTACAGATAACCTTGATATCCATCAATTATAACAATTTTGCAACAGTAACATATTCCAACTTATCTCATACAAAACTACACTAGTCCTGTAAAGCAAAATTATTGACTATTTAACTTAATCAAATGACAGCAGAGTCAGTCATTTTCATCTGCAGATAGGTATTGTATGTAACTGTTATAGCCAAGACATTGACAGTGTATGCTTCAGACATCTGAGATAAAAAATAATAGTGGGCACAGTAATGTACTTCAACCTTATTACATTCAACCACATAGCCTAACTTGTTTTACTCACAAAAATATATTAGGCTGCAACGCCAGCTGAATGACTAACTTGCTTAGCAAATTAGTCATTTTAATTATTACCACTTTATTGAATGTGTACATCTCAGATGTGTCTCTGTGATAAAAATGCCACAGAGATATATTTCAACTTTCACAGTACAAATATTAAAGTATTCTAACTTGCTTCACATGAATATTAACTAATGCTGTAGAGCCAGCTGGATGACAGCAACAACAGCAGGGTATGTTATTTTCATCCACAGACACCCATCCTTTACCCAATGATTATAGCCACTTTGTTGACTGTATACACCTCACATGTCGGATTGTATCAAATTAAAAAAAAAGTCTCAGTAATTTATTTCAGTCATCCTATCCTGCCATTAAAGCTTTCCTGTTTTAAGCTTTGTAGGATTGCATAACAGCCAAGGCATATCAAATATTTGAGCCGAGAACCATATCAACTGGGCAATCTACTCAAACTTCTAAAATACTTCTACTGGAATTTTGTGAGTAACTGCACTTTTTGGCAGATTAAGTTTAGTTGTCTCCATGATTCATACTTCATTATGAAGCACAATGTTTATTCACTAATTTTTTCCCGATTAACTGCATCCCCTGGCACTATTGTTATTTAAAAATGGAAATAAATAAATAAATAAATATGGATCTGAGGGGGTACATGCCCAACCATGTCCAACAGGCATAATGTCACTGCAGTAAATGCATTCTGGAATTATAAGTTCATAGGTTCATAGGTTCATAGGTTCATAGGTTCATACTAGGCTATCTGCCCTAGGGCATTTATAAGCCTAGCCAGAATGTGTTTGGCTTTCGCCACCCATTTTAAATTTATTTTGCTATGCCCTTTTTCGAGGTTAGTATACTGTGCCTCTGTCTAACAGTGACACAGAAGTGATACCCGGGGTAAACCTACGATCTCCCATCCACTCATCAAGATTCCTCTTGAAGAGAGTCAATGAGGGACTCTGCCTAACCTGGACTGGGATTTTATTCCAGATTGAAGGGAGCCTCTGGGTTATGAATCTGTCCCTCCAGCATGTCCTATTTATTTCAGTGCTGAGGTTCAAGTCTCTCGAGCGTAGCTCGATGGGATTTGGATTTTCTGAGGTGCAGCATGTCCATTAATTCTGGGGTGGACATGGCTTTATACGTCAGGCACAGATCGCCTCTGAACAGGCGGTATGCCACTGAGTAGAGCTGGAGTTTCTTTAACTGGGCAGCATATGGCATCTTTTTGAGCCCTTTGATCCTCTTGGTGAGGTACTTTTGGGGTCTTTCCAGTTGCTGCAGGTGTCTGGTAAGGTACATCCCAAAAGGGGCATTGTACTCAATTATGGGCCTGATGAGGGATGAGTAAAGAGGCACGATGACCTCCCCTGATCTAGATGTGAATCCCTTCATGATTAGGTGGGCTATATAAAATGTTTTTCTAACCACTTTGGCCACGTGGTTGTCAAATGAGAGATTGCTATCAACTTGGGTCCCCAGGTCCCTAATTACTTCTTCTGTACTTAATGGATTACCACCTATGTCGTAATTTGTGGGCACTTTGTTTTTGCCAAAGGGAATGACTATACACTTTTTGGCATTTAGCTTGAGGCCATGGCTCTGGCACCAGTTGTCTGTTTCTATGAGGCCGTTTTGGAGGATGCTTGTGTTGGCTGGAGAGTCGATTATGGTGCCCAGTTTGCAGTCATCTGCGAACTTGGTCAGCCACAGTCCTTCCGTGTTGGCCTGCACCTCCGAGAAATATATACCGAACAAGAGAGGTACCAGGACTGAGCCTTGTGGGACACCACTTGTAACTGGTTTGGAGTCTGACATGGCTCCAGCAATTCTAACCATGTGGGTTCTGTCCTTGAGCCAGTTTGCAATCCATCTAGTGACATAGGGGTTTATATTTAAGCTGGTGAGCTTATCTATAATGCCCGAGTGGGGTATTGTATCGAAGGCTTTTGCGAGGTCCAGGTAGGCTGTGTGGACCACCTTCCCCTCGTCAATGACCTTGGTGACTGTTTCAAAGAAATCAATCAGGTTTAAGAGGCAGGATCTGCCCTTAACAAAGCTGAACTGGGTAGGATCCAGTGTTTGTAGGTCCCCAATATCTTTATTTATGAGGTCCATGATGATCCTTTCCATAGCTTTGCAGACCAAGCTAGTCAGGCTTATGGGGCGATAGTTTCCAGGATCCGTTGAGGCACCATCTTTATGGAGAGGGACCACTGTTGCTGTACGCCACTCTTTGGGCACATATCCTGTAGTAAGGCTGAGATTGAACAGTAGTTTTATGTTTGGGTTTAGCTCTTCTTGGAGTTCATGTAGGACGCAGCCCGGGACACCATCTGGTCCCATTGATGCTGTGTTTTTTGCTTTGGAGAGGGCGGCTCTTACCTGAGCATCTGAGATGTCAGGGGGGCAGCACTCTGCTGGGATAGATATTTGCCCTTTTGGTGGGGAGGGGGGGAGAAGTTTGCGCTGAACCTGTCAGCTAGGATGTTGGCAATGTCTGTGGGTTTGGTGTATTTTTTGTCATTTTGGACTAATTCTGAGCATATCTGGGAATTACCACCCAGGTTCCTAACATAACTAAAGAAAGCCGTGTGATTATCCTTAGTGTCCTGTGCAATTTTTCTCTCTAATCTGGCCTTAGACAATTTTATGTGTGCCTGTAGTTTTTGTTAATACTGATCAGTGATGCCTTCCCTTTTGGGATTTTGCTCTATCATTTAGTAGCTTCCTTCTTCTATTGTATAGTTTGTTTATGGCTGGGGTCCACCAGACAGGACGTCTGCCTTTGGAGGATTGGGTCTTGGTTTTATTTGGGATCGCATGATCCATGCATTCCTGAAGGTGTTCATAGAATGCGTTTATAAAGGATTCTGCGGTCTGGGCCGTATTTTCCACTGGCCCGGGGGCTTTGAAGGATTCCACCTCAGTTTTGAGGAGTGTGAAATTTGCTTTAGAGTAGTTTTTCACTGTGGTTTTCTGGGCAGGGGGTGGGGTCGGGATGTGAATATCCAGTGAGATTAGTTTATGGTCTGATCTTACCAGGGAGGGATACACTTCTGGTCTGGAGCATAGAGTCCCCATGTTGGTGATGATCAGGTCCAGTATGTTTTCCCCTCTTGTGGGAGTGGTAACAAGTTGTTCTGTAGCATTTGAGTTTATAAATTCTAGGAACCTTTGGGCTAGGGTGTTGGAGCTAGAGTAATGCTCCCAGTCTATGTTTGGGTAGTTGAAGTCGCCCAATATAATGCTGTTTGGAGAGACCTTCATATTTTCCAGTGTTCTCAGGAAGACTGAGTGGGGTTCCTGGGTTTGGGAGGGTGGTCTGTAGCAGGCTATAAACTGGAAGGCAGTTTTACCCACTGTTAGTTGCACATGGATAGTCTCTGATGCTTCGTGCTTTGCCACCAATCTGGAGGTGTGGGTATCTTTGATGAATATCGATACTCCCCCTCTTTTGTGGTTCAGTCCAAGTTTTGGGGCCGAAAAGCATAGTATGAGGTATAACCTGGTAGTGCTGGGGTGCTCTCGGGAGCCCTGAACCAGGTTTCTGTTACTGCACAGATATCGATGTTCTCCATGCTAAGGAGAGTTTCGAGTGCGTGCATCTTGAGGTTTAGACTTCTGGCATTGAGTAGCATTACTCTTAGTTTCTTATCCCTTGTGATACCTATGGAGGTGGGTTTGTCTTTTGAGCCTTGCCTAAAAAAGGCACTATGGGGGTAGCAAGAGCCTTTGCCAATATCCGAAAGCCCAGGGGTGACAGGTGCAAGCCGTCCCTACCGAAGCATTGTGGCTTGTCGAGCATATCATCCCAAGCTGACAGGCATTGGATCCCCTTTGAATGACACCAGTACTTAAGCCAATTGTTGAAATTGATCATCTTGTCTTCATATTGTGGCATCATTCTTGGTGAGGGTAAGATGCTACTCAAGGTCAGGGTCATACCGGCCTGGGCTGCATGCTCAGAGAGCTTCTTTATGTCTCTTTTCATGTAGTCCAGGGAGGTACGTCTCAGGTCATTCACACCAGCATGGACAATGACTGAGTCATATTTGTACTTGCCTTGGAGTGACCTGAGTGCTAGTGTTATGTGGTGGATCCTAGCGCCCGACAGGCTGCTCACCGTGACCCTCTCCTTGTTCAGCCTGGTGAGCAGGATGTCAGTGTGCCTGACGATAGAGTCACCTATTACAAGTGTATCAGGTGTGTTGTTTAGTCTTAAGGGCTGTGACTGTTTGGCACACTGGCTTTGTGAGATATGTGTTGCACATGTTTTGTTTTGGGGTAGCGGCTGCTTGGGTGTCTGCTTTGGAGGTCTCTGCTGCTTCGGCAGATCTTTATTTAGAGCCTCCGAGTATGTTTTTGTGTGATTATGTGTTTGGTTTACTGTCGTGGTAGGTCTATGTGAGACTGGAATTGTAGTGAGTGTGGTTTCCTTCTCCTCCTGACTGGTTATGCCAGTACTGAGTTGAGAGAGCTTAGCCTCCAGTTTGGCTATATGGTTGCATCTCTCACATGTGTTGGAATTTGTTGGGAGGAGGAGATTGTTGTCTGTGTACATGAGGCAGTTGTAACATTGCCTCAAGATTCCCAGATTCACCAGCTGGACCAGAGAGGAGATTGATAACTGACCTTTGGACATGCTAGAATAATATTGGGAATTCCTTAATAATTGAAAACCAGGGCCAGTGGGGAGTGAGGGTGTAGTGCTTTTAATTTTTAGTGCTGACTTATATAATTGCTTTAGTGAGCAAGTGCCAGGTAACTTAAGTGCAATGTGTTACAGGTAACTTAAATGCAAAAACGACAAACAGTAACTTTCTTTCAAGTGAAACAAGGAAATAAGTACAGTAAGCAATGCAGATATCACTAGTGATCCACAGAAGCACTGAGAAGCCGTGTATTAGGTGGAATTAGCGTTCCAGGGAAATAAGCAAACAAACAACAAGCATATAAACAAAGCTAGATTCAGCAGGCCTGGATCTAGTCTATGCTACAGCAAACAAGGTGTACCAATTTCAGTAAGATACAGTTCAAATATTCAGGCACTATAAACCTTTAACCAGAAATTCCCAGCTCAGAAGGGCAGAGTCCAGCCTCTTCTCCCACAAGAGTGCAGACCACAAACCTTCTTAATGTAAAATAACTGGCCTGAAGCCCAAGTGCTTAAACCAGAACTAATACACTTTAAGAATAACAGACACTGGGCTCTCAATCAGCAGTTCCCAACTTAGAAGGATGAAAGCTACCTGTCCTGCCACCACAGTGCATGCCACAAACCTTCCTAATGTAAAACAACTGGTCTGAAGCCCAAGTGCTTAATCCAAAAGACTTAGAATGATAGCTACACTTTAATCAAGTTACTACCAAGTAGTAATAAATACAATTGAATACTTTAGAGAATGCCTGGATTAGTGCTCAAGTTACACAAACAAAGCTAGATCCAGCAGGCCCGAATCCAGTCTATGCCACAGCAAACAAGGCGCACCAACTTCAGTAAGAAGCAGTTCAGATATGCATGCACTGTAAGCCTTCAACCAGAAATTCCCAGCTCAGAAGGGCAGAGTCCAGCCTCTCCTCCCACAAGAGTGCAGACCATGAACCCTCTTAATGTAAAATAACTGGCCTGAAAGCCCAAGTGCTTAAACCAGAATTAATACACTTTTAGATTAACAGACACTGAGCCCTCAATCAGCAGTTCCCAACCTAGAAGGATGTAAGCTACCTGTTCTGCCACTACAGTGCAGACCACAAACCCTCTCAGTGCAAAACAACTGGTCCGAAGCCCAAGTGTTTAAACCAAAAGGCTTAGAATGAGTTACACCAAGCAGTAATAAATACAATTGAGTACTTTTAAGATGATGCAAAAGTAAAAAAGTAGGTAGAAACACAAGTACAGTAAAAGCAGATGAATTTTTTTTTTTTTTTCTGAACAAGTGCTGAGATCAAAGAAAAAGATTTGAGTGCTGGAACTAGAAAACTGGTAGTTATAAGAAAAAAAAAACTAAGCTAGAAGGCTTCCCTCCAACACAGAATGGCTTGAGGGCTCAGACGCCTACAAATAGTCTATACCACTTAACAGGAAAAGCAGGAAACAAGCTTAAATTTTTTTTTCTGTTTCCCAGATGCTCTCTTTGTACACAGTAGGAGTGCCTGAAAATCAGAATATGATCTCACTGCACTCAGTTGAGTGAGCAAATGAGATGGGCCCAGAAGGAGTATGCAAACACAAATTTACAAGAGGGGCGGGCAGTTGTGAGGCCACTAAGATTAACACCAAAACAAAAACAGGAAGGGTGGGTGGGACTAACTGAACAGCAGAGTGAAAACTTCCAGTTCAGTTAATATTCCTTCCACACAGTTAAAATCAATTTAAATACTGTATTTTTTGAAAAACAAAGAGCAGATAAAGGTACTTAAATTCTCTTATACGTCCAGTTGAATATAGCAAGTTCTTAGCCGGCCAAAGCTGAGGTTTTTAAGCAGAAAATATTTCACACTGTACCACTTAAATAGGCAAGGACAGGAAATCAAAGAATGTGACTACCCCCACACCTGTAATTACTAGCAAATAACAAAATTCAGCAAACACTGACTAACTTCCAGTTCGCTAATATTCCTTCCACACAGTTAAAATCAATTTAAATACTGTATTTTTTTAAAAAAAAAAAGAGCAAAGGTACTTAAATTCTCTTATACGTCCAGTTGAATACAGCAAGTTCTTAGCCGGCCAAAGCTGAGGTTTTTAAGCAGAAAATATTTCACACTGTACCACTTAAATAGGCAAGGACAGGAAATCAAAGAATGTGACTACCCCCACACCTGTAATTACTAGCAAATAACAAAATTCAGCAAACACTGACTAACTTCCAGTTCAGCTAATATTCTTTCCACACAGTTAAAATCAATTTAAATACTGTAATTTTTGGGAAAAGAAAGAGCAGATAAAGGTACTTAAATTCTCTTCTACGTCCAGTTGAATATAGCAAGTTCTTAGCCGGCCAAAGCTGAGGTTTTTAAGCAGAAAATATTTCACACTGTACCACTTAAATAGGCAAGGACAGGAAATCAAAGAATGTGACTACCCCCACACCTGTAATTACTAGCAAATAACAAAATTCAGCAAACACTGACTAACTTCCAGTTCAGCTAATATTCCTTCCACACAGTTAAAATCAATTTAAATACTGTATTTTTGAAAAAAAAGTGCAGATAAAGGTACTTAAATTCTCTTATACGTCCAGTTGAATACAGCAAGTTCTTAGCCGGCCAAAGCTGAGGTTTTTAAGCAGAAAATATTTCACACTGTACCACTTAAATAGGCAAGGACAGGAAATCAAAGAATGTGACTACCCCCACACCTGTAATTACTAGCAAATAACAAAATTCAGCAAACACTGACTAACTTCCAGTTCAGCTAATATTCCTTCCACACAGTTAAAATCAATTTAAATACTGTATTTTTTTGAAAAAATAAGAGCAGATAAAGGTACTTAAATTCTCTTATACGTCCAGTTGAATATAGCAAGTTCTTAGCCGGCCAAAGCTGAGGTTTTAAGCAGAAAATATTTCACACTGTACCACTTAAATAGGCAAGGACAGGAAATCAAAGAATGTGACTACCCCCACACCTGTAATTACTAGCAAATAACAAAATTCAGCAAACACTGACTAACTTCCAGTTCAGCTAATATTCCTTCCACACAGTTAAAATCAATTTAAATACTGTATTTTTTTGAAAAATAAGAGCAGATAAAGGTACTTAAATTCTCTTATACGTCCAGTTGAATATAGCAAGTTCTTAGCAGGCCAAAGCTGAGGTTTTTAAGCAGAAAATATTTCACACTGTACCACTTAAATAGGCAAGGACAGGAAATCAAAGAATGTGACTACCCCCACACCTGTAATTAAGTTAGCATTTCACTACCAAAATATGAAGAGTACGAGGAAATGACAACAACAATTAGAGCCAAAAACAAATATCTACCTCAGCCCTGCTGGAGAAATGAAAACATAACAACATACACAAGTTAATCTAGTAACTAAGGAATATTATTGTCATTTTCATTTTGCTTTCGTTTTCAGTAAACACACGCACGCACATGCGCACCCGCAGTCACGTGCACGCGCATGCACCCACACGCACGTGCACACACACCCCGCACCCACACGCGCGCGCAAACACATATGCGTGGAAAACCCTGTGATTCCGAAAGAATCACTAATGCTCACATAAACTACCTACCACAGATTGGTCGATTTATATGATCAAGTAAAATAAGAGTCAGAGACAGCTTTACTAATTTGTATGTCTCTGAAGTATGCTTAATTGCTGCCACTGCTAAAAAAAGCTCTTTTTGGTGGTAATTACCACCAGTCACCCATGCATCCTCTTGCTAAAGGCACACCCTTCATTTTCTCTGTTACATACATGCAGACATTCATGCATAAACACACACACACACACACACACACACACACACACACACACACACACACACACACACACACACACACACAGAAACAAATATGCACTGACAGACATCCCACACACTCATAGAAATTCACTAATCATCACTCCCCAAATGGAATGAACTCAGGGACACACTCACCCACACACACACACACACACACACACACACACACACACACACACACACACACACACACACACACACACACACACATGTGTACTTGGACAGATATGCACACAGCCATCCCACTCCATTCATAACCCTACAGATATGCACTGACACATACATTGTTACACACATGTGACAGTCATGCATCCATGTCAATAACTCTTTGGCAAAGTTCTCTAAACTTACTTGCAACATTGTCTCTCTCTGACTTGAATTGAGGAACTGTGATATTTTGGTCATGTTAATTATTGCATTCAGATGACATAGAGAAGTGATCCTCTGAATTGCTCAGCAGGATAAATAAGTTACTGCAGGCATTTCAGGAAGAGTACATGGTTAATAAGCATTAGTCATGTTCCTGGTTCACCTCAGTATTTATTTATTTATTTATTTGACATTTGTTAATTGAGATAGTCTGACTGAGCAAAACCCCTTTTTTCAGCAGAGGCCCAGATTGAAAAGCTCCATTGTAAAACAAGTTATTACATCACAATGTCTAGTTGGATACAATAGTAAAATACATTACTTCTGTATACAGACATTACAGATTTTACACCTTATTACATACATCACACTGGCTAGTAAGATACAATAGTAGAATACATTGATACTATATGCAAATTTACAGATATAACACATTGTTACACACAACTATTTTACACTGATTTTTGGTATAACCAGAGGTTCAAGGAGGAGAATAAAGTAGCATTGTTAAATAGTGTGCAGGGAAGATATCCTGTTAATAAAAAGTTAATTAGGAAAGGAAACAGCTTATAGAAGTGAAGATTGAGCATGTATGTAAGTTTTGAAGGGAGTTAAGGTAGGGGAAATTGGAGTAGAGGAGAGTCAGGCAAATAATAGGTGGAAGGGAAGATAAAGTTAGTTGGAGGTTAGGTGAGAAGAATAGTGGAGAAGAATAAGGGATGAGTGGGGCTAAGAAGGATGCAGATAGGATGATAAGTAAGAATAAATAATAGCATAATAAGAAGACAGTTGCATTACAGAAGAGGGTATAGAGTTCAAGTAGGACATTTACAGTGACATGTCCAGGTAGTATTTAGGTAATCTTTTAGAGCTTTCTTGAAGTCATGAGTCTGGTTTATTTTTCGTAGAGGTATGGGGCGTTTCTTCCATGAGAGGGCTGGTAAATACCTATATAATTTTTGTCCAAAATATCCCTTGGATTTATAGATTTCTAGGTGATATTGATCAGAGCTCCTTAGAGTTTGAGGGGGGTGTAGAGAGACACTAAAGAGGAGATGCTGAGGCAGGCAGTATGAGGGTTTGTCCAGGATGGAATGAATGAAGGTAAGTTGCAAAAGTTGAAGGTGAGGGGATTCTAACTAGATTAAAGACTTAAGAGCAAGGCAGTGATGTGACTTTGGTGGCTTATTAGATGCAAATCTAGCTACTTTATTGTAGGTGGTTTCAAGTTTTGTGAGAGTAGATTGTAGGTTAGTTAGAATTTGAGAAGTATAGAAAAGGTTAGGAAGAAGGTAAGCATAGGCAAGTGTCTGTCGTGACTCAATAGTTAAAACAAAGAGTAAAAAGGTCACACAGAAAAGCCAATCAGTAAAAACTAAATGTAAATTCCAGCCAAGCTAGAACTTCCACTGAGTGACCTCTCAAACCTCTTGTGTCAGAGGCACATAGGGATATATGCAAATGACACTTATAAACATCAGGTGTTTCAGCTATATGGCGATTCTGAGTGCCCATGACTTATTTCTTTTTAAGTAATTTCAATGGACAGTGTTGTACTGATGAGGTCATAACAAGGCTGAAATATGCATATCCACAGCTAGTGGGGTTTGGCTTTATCGGCTTGAAATTCTCCATTGAAAAGACTTAAAAAAAAAATAAGTTATGTGCATTCAGAGTTGCCAGAGTGGAACTCTGGTCAGCTAATGATTGGCAGTGAATTTTTACAGTGTCGAGTTTCCAGCCCGGCGCCTTCCCTAACTGGGAAAAGCCGAAAGACAGTTTGTTATTGTCTGTAGATTCACATGTAATTTCGCCTGGACAGGGATAAAAATAAGATTTTTGAACATTTATGTTTTTTTTCACGTACTGACAATAGTCACCATCAATAAGCAAATGAACTGGTCTCATTTGGATTTTTTTCTATTTTTGCCCATTTTGTGCTGCAAGTATGGTGTCTTGTTTTCTGTGGAGTTACTCTACACATCTGTGTACTTTTTTGCTATTCTCACTGACCGCCATAGCTCTCAACTGTCCCTGATTTTGCAGAATGTCCTTGACTTTTCTTGCACCTCATATTTTTTTTTAATATTATGGTCAACCACTGAGTGTTACAGTCAGTCAATAATGCCACTTATTAAAGTTTCATATTTTTTTCCTTGTTCTACAAAAAAGGCAAACTGATGCAAAACATTTTGCTCTATTAACTTTCTAAGTAAAACTGAATACTAGTTAAAAATTTTCCCTGATGTGCTTTTGGCTAATATTATATTTGGAATTTTCTTGGATTCCTGAAAAAGGAAGTTGAGAGCCCACTGACCAGTGGGATTTCTTATTTATATTACTGTATTTTCTAAGAAAATATTACTTATCTGCTGCTGGAGAAGTTCATAATAAGAGAAAACTCTTCAAAATAAAAAATGTTTATAAAGGGCAGATGAATATGGTTCTTCTTGAAACCAGCTAAAAAAATCACTTTTGTCTGGATTAGCAGTCATGCTTATCAGGGACAATGCATAATGACCCAGCCAGACAATCAGGAAGTTTGTGAAGAAATTATTTATTGGTTTGGTATCCTGAGCTGATGGCAAGTCGCCTTTGAAAGGGCTTATACCCATATGTAAGGAGTTACTGGATAAACAGAAATGAATAATAGATAATCAACAAATCTGTAACATATTATTCCAAAAATCAAGTAAAATCTATATGACTTTACTTCAGAATTCCTTAGCATAAACTTGCTAGAAGATATGTCTCTGATGTCTGCCCTTCATTTACTTGTATGAGTTAATACCACTACAGTCCTGGAAAAAAGTCTTTTCATTTAATGCAATTGTTTAGAAGTATACAAGTTATACTTTCTCTTCCTATAGTCTTAGATTCTCACGGGTCCATGAGAAAACCATAAACAAACTCATAGCTGAAATTGTATGATTTTATATGAGAGTGATAGCACACTGTAAGTAAAAAGTAAAAAAAAAAGAGATAATTTTTCTTGTAATTTAGAGCACTGAATTTAAACAAATATCACTGAACCAGATCCTGATAATTAAAATAGTTTGTTTGTGTCTTTCGGCTTTTCCCGGTTAAGGGTCGCCACAGCGGAACTCCGGTCCGCTAATGATTGGCAGTAGAGTTTTATGTGCTGGCTTGCCGGGCCTAACACACAACCTTCAACGAAGGAACGCCCATTCACGCATGTCACCACACAGAAGACGCTCTAACTGAGAATCGAACAAGCAACTTCTAACTGTGAGGCGACAACGCTACTGCTAACTGATTAAATCTAATTCTCCAGTACAACTAATGAGAGCCTGGGACTTAATCCTTCTCCTTAACCAGCCTCAGCAACTCTACAGCAGAAAATCCGTTGTCACACAAACAGTGTTGGCAGTTTGCAGACAATATACCACAAAATACTGAGAGAAAAAAAAAAGAACTTCACTGCACCATAAAATAATTAGAAACTTTACCAAAAGCAAATGTTTACAATTGTATTTTCCAGATCCAAGTTAAAACATTGCTATGAATATGACAACAACAGCATCAATTCAATCTCTGGATATACGTGACTTTTTAAAAGTACACAGGACTGATAAACAAGAATAAAAGGAATTAAAATTATATATACAGTAAACAGAAATTGTAACTTCCTAAAGCTAAATTGTATCATATTATTCTTTGCTGACTGGCTTAATTAATTAATCATATGTACATCAAGAAGTAAAAAAAGATTGTCTGGGCTACTAAATGACACCCTGAGTACAGCTTACTTCACAAAGTTTGGTCAAGCTCAGTTCTCTTGTTCATATACAGAATTTACAAAATAATGTGTTACATTTCCAAGCAGGCAGTGCCAGCTAGCTCAAACTCACCATGTGAGGTGTTATATCAAACCAGTGGTGTTTCTGATAGCACAGGAAGCTCAACAGTATGACTTAAATGAACAATGAAGGAAAGTAATATATGCGAAACTTACACCTCATTCAGCAACTTCCAAAAATACAAATAAAGATGTTAAAACAAAAATGATTTCTGTTTTGTTGTACCACATTTACAGTTCTTCACACAGTGACTGTATATTTAGCAACAGAGAAGAGCAAACATGGAGAAGGGCACATGACATACTGACCAGTTAAGACTCCTAGCCATCATACTAATGAAATAATAATGGATGATAGTTTACCCACTACCCCGACCACCAGCAACTTCCTTAGAATGCAAAAAGAAATTTGCATGGGTCCATACATATATGTTAGACATCAGGGTGGTTGCATAACTGTAGCCTCAGGAACTGAATGCTCATGCACTTAAATTCCTTTAAAATAATTGAGCAATAGCAGTAAGAAAAGGCTCTTGTTGTTGTACATTTTCTATGGCAAAGCACTGTTATACTGTAAACAAGAGCAAATAAGTCAAAGTACAGGAGCTTTGCTATATACATAGTCATTTTAGTTATCTTTGCCAAAAACAAGACCCCACCCCAGTATATCTGATCTGCTAAATGACCACTGTTAGCAAACTTCAAATTCTGGAGACAGAACTAAGACTTCCAGTTGAGTGCACACAATGATGTAGTATGTTACTGGCTCTCCCCATCTTGCTGCCCAAGATAAGTTAATTTTCCAGTAATACATATATACCTTTCCTGCTTATCTGCTATGAACATGGTTAAATAGATTAGCATGCTTTTTGCTCTGAGTGGTAGTTAGTAAAAGTAACTAGCCACAACTGTCACTGATCAGTCTACAAGGTGGTTGCTATATCTTTAGCTGTAAAAGGTGGGATAATGTACTCAGTGTTTGATGACTGCTCTGTTAACAGAGATTTCCTTGTTTCGTATTAAGTATAGGGGTGACCAAGAACCTCTGCAGACTTCAGTATGGCAACTTGACTGACTTCACTCATTGATCTAAGATACAGGAAAACAGGGCGAGTTTTGAAAAGCTCTAACCAATATGGACATCCCCATAAATCTAGATGAGATAGAAAATTTAGCTACCATAACAGCATGTAAAATAGTGGTGTCCAAAGGAAGTGAAAGGGTAATTCCATACATTCCATGGATCATTTATTGGATGGCATTCCTAAAGTGGGCCATCTTGCCTCCGTAAAATTATGAATGATCGTACTGTCCTAACTCCTAAATCCTTGGGGATGAGAGTAAGATTCCCAGTTGTCAGTCATGTGGTATTTCTTAATCTTCATTAAAAAGATTGTTTTGTGCTCAAACTGGGACATTAAAAATACAGCTACTGGGTGGCACAGCTAGGCTATTTATTTTACCATGTCCAGTCAATGGTGACCTTATAGACTAGGGGAAAGTTCTTGTAGCTCAGCAGATTGTGCATCAGCAAGGGATATATGGCTTTGGTACTGCAGTCAGCTTGACCGAAGCTGGTTCTGCTCAAGGAAGAAAGGGTATAGGTTATGAGGAAACAAAGGATGAGATAAGGATAGAGAATAGTACCCTAGGTGGACCTAGGAAAACCCCCACAAGTTCCTACCATTTACACCAACCTTAAATTTAATTTTATCTATTTTTTTTCTTTTTTAGAACTACTTTAGAACTCTGCTGAACTTTTAGCAGCATTAGGATTTATACTTTTATCCCTATGGAAATTGGAAAAAAGCAAAAACTCTTATTGAATTGATTTGAAATGTTACATTTGAAAATTGAATTTAACTGGAGAGAATTACAATACAACTACAAAACAAATAGTTTATACTTAACCAAGGTTACCTATCCACCCAACTCCCCTGCTTTTTCCAATCTGTGTGTGAAATGCACATAAGAATATTACATAAGACTAAAAATATGAAGTTTCCTCTTTAAATGAGGTTAATGTAACTCAAGGTCACAGGTGATACTTTAGATCTTTTTTTTCCCTTTGGCAAAGGTGTTTAGACACATACAATATACAATTACATCATTACAATTAAAGTTGCCTTATATGTTGAATACAAAGAATACACAAAGACCATAAAACCCCATGAGGAGACCATATGGTGGTAATCTATGACCTACTACCCCTGTTCGAAATTAGACAACATTTAACAGAAATATGAAAAAAAAAAACAATCTGCATCACAACTAACTTGTTCCTTTCTTTTCTTGTATCTATCAACAGACTTCAACTCAACCCTGAGTTGAACTGTGATCAGATTGGATTCTTATTATTTATATACATCTATTCCACTGGGAATGGTTACAACTTTGTTACAAAATTTTAAGAGCCCACAGGAGGTACATACAGGATCAGGAGGACATAATCATAAGTACTACTGTCTTAAAATTGTTTTCTAACTTTTGTAATACTTACTTTACAAAAATGTGAAATGTGGATGCTCGCCTGTAATAAGTGGGCCCTTTGTTTGCTAACTTTGTTATAAGCCTTTGGGAAAGGGAAAATGAATCTATAATGCAGAAATAATGCAGAATGCAGAAATAATTACACTAGATTATTTAAATGGAGCTGATATTTTGGCACAGTCTTAAACTGTTGATGACAGCATAAACAACACTACGGATTGGTTAAAATTTAACTATAAAACTTCCACTGTGTAAAGACTACTGTGAGACTAGACTAACTAAGACTGACTAACGAAAGTTTTTATTGAAGTATATTCTTCAACAATTTTTTTTAGGACAACATGCTGCAACTCCTTCCTGCATCATACACTAGCTACAAAAAAACCAAACAAAGGAATCCATCTTTAAGGGTCAGGATGTAAGAGGATGTGGATGTACTTGAACTGAGTTAGAACTGAGTCATTTATTATTTTTAAACCGGTTATCCTTTTATCCATTTCTAATCTACTCATTTTCAGGTTGATTCCAAGAGAGTAGAGGTTTAGTGGTATATACAAAAACTTGTGTTGAAAAGGTAATGATGCTACTAATGCTACTGCATCAATCAAAAATGTTTTCAATACATTTATACTATTTTTCTTTTTTTTTTTTTAATTTTATTACTCAATATAATCTAAATTCATAATGATATTTGGGCAATATTTTTAAACTGGCCTTTATAATCATAAATAATTTGGTAATTGATTATTAAGAAGTTATGAACGCCCTAGGTTGTAATATAACAGAAATTTAAATAATAAAGAAATAATTCACATTACATCATCACATCTCATGTCACAGCAAGGACTAGAGGCTCATTTAAAATAATAATAAATAAAGGTAAGTTATAAATTTACAGGTAACTAACTCTTTTATAGAAATACATACAGATAACCTATAGGATCAATATCAAATTTAAAATTGTCTAATGGTCTGGCATGCATTGGTGCATTGCAAACCCATCGCTTTATATAGGAAAACGAATCGCGAATTGAAAGAAAATAGTCATTTAATGCTTACTACTAACAAAAACCACCAATGCTGATGCTTGCTTAGCAAAAATGTAAACATAATAACAGGGCACTCTATTTAATTTTTGTGGGTATTGACCAACCCTTTTGGGTATTAAATTATCCTGCTGGAAACCATTCTGATTGTAGAAAATTGGCTTGAATGATTGAATTCTAGATTTCATTAGACCTGTTGGCCTAATGAATTTTTGTGTATATTGATGATGATGAAGCTGAAAAGTAATTTTTTCAGTTCTGTTTCAGACTTCTTCTTTGCTTACAGTATGTTGTTGACTAGTGTGTAGTAATATTTTGATAAATTTTTTTAATATGGTTTTATATTACCAAGTACATTTTCAATGAATGTATTCTTAATTTTCTTAATCTTTTAGTTTAAAAGTTTTTGCTAAGTACTTTGTGGTTTGTTTTAATTATGTAATTGTTTAAATTTTTATCACATTTTTGTGTTTTGTTACTTCCTCTATGAGAGTATTTGTTATTTTGTGTATTTTGTCCTTCTTTGTTTAAACTGATGATATTCTAGCTAAAAGAGCACTGTTTAAAGTTATTCTTTCAGTTATTTTTTAAAGAGTTCAGCATGCCTTGGAAAAAGAGGGGACTGTTGTTCAGACAGATGGTCCATAGACTGCAGTTAAACAGGAAAAGATGCTTTCCAGGAAAGAGAAAGTCAACTTCGAATTTATTACAGTGCTTAAGTACTATGCATGTAAACATACATCAAAGTGAAGCAATGAATATGAAACAAAGATATACAAAACAAAACATTTTATATAGTCAGGTTGAGTTATTTATGTGATCAGTACTCTTGAGTACAATATTGAAAAATGTATCACAGGACTGACAAACAAATTCTAAGATCAGCAAAGTAAAAAACACTGCAGCAGGAGCATAAATAATTAAGGCACACCACCAATAAAGCAATACAGCATGCCAACAGGTCTCAGTTTCTCTGAAGCCAGTGAAGCCAATGAAGCAAAGCAGATGTCAACAAGATATCCAAGACCTGAGTTTTGGTTATGTTTGGGCAGTACTTCTCAGATGCGCAATAGTAAACATTGTCTATAGTCTTGCCTTCTCTGGCAAGGCACATTTCCTTGCCTGTAGTATTTATACAGGAGATACTACAAAGTAATAACAACCATCAGTAATTAGAAAATTATATACACTTTCTTAACTTATCATCTTGAAATATAACTGAAAAGTTTCAAAAGTTATACAAGGGGACAATGAAAAAGAGCTCTTTTTCAGCAGAAGTCCCTATCTTTACAGTTAACCATCTAATGTTCTGCTTATAAAAAAAGTAGAATAACTAGGTCTCATAACAAACATGACATTTTATTGATAGATATTACACAAACAATTTGTCCTGTAAACAAGGATGTGCCAAGCATGTGAGTATTGGAAATATGCATATAGCGGTAAACTCCAACTCAGTCAATCAGTATTTGAAAAATCCACCTTTTCCTTATTAGCAGCAGGCAGGTCATCACTTGAGATAGTTCCACGCAAATGTTTCCTAATTAACAGTTTCCTAGACTCAGTTTCACCTCACTGTCTCTAATCATGTAATCTTTAACATCTCTTTAAATATGTTATTAGGATTGTCCCATGTCTCATTTATGACATATTAATCTATGTAACAAATAATAAGACTACTGAGTTTTCCTCACATATTCTGTCCAACTCATGCTATTGTTTTTCATTGAACTCTACTGTGAAACATATGCGCTATGTTTCGCTCATTATAACATTTTTTTCAGGCTTATGTTTTGTAGTGTAACATGATACTTTGTGATTTAAAATATCTGTATTGATTTTTTAAATATTGTGATTGTGGAGCTTTTCTCCCCAGGCCTCCACTGAAAATGGTCACTTTCTGGCCCAGATGGACTCTGTCAGTAAAAAATGTCAAATAAAATAAAATAAAAAAATAAATAAATACAGATGCCAGTTAATTGAGGTTCCTGATACCCCTTTCTCTGTGCTTAAATATTTTCAAATGCTCGATTATCATCACTTCCATACTTCAAAGTTGGATAGAGAGATGGCATCAGTGCAAAACAGAAAGAAAATGTTCATAGATAAGTGCTAGGTTAGCTGCCCTTCCAGGTCATTTTACTAAAGCCTAACCAACTTTCTTTTAAGGGTGAGACTCAAACACTGTACCTTGTGTCTGGAAAGTAAACACCTTAACAATTATGCCATTATGCCAAACACAAAACTCCTTTGATTTCATTTGAAATTAATTCATCCTGAGGCCTTGGTGGGTATCAACACATGGTGGTTACTGATGTTTACTAAACTTTACCAATACAAATATGATATATATGTATATATATATATATATATATATATATATATATATATATATATATATATATATATATATATAAAGAGATATGTGTGTGTGTGTGTGTATATATATATATATATATATATATATATATATATATATATATGTATATATAAGTGTATGCACCTGCGTATATCATGAAGAAAATATGAATAAAAAGAAGAGCTGGGTGCACTCATCCCAGGATAAAAAGTGTCCAACCTTGACAAAGTCACTAGAGCCAGAACTGGTAGGAAAACTACTGCCAATTTCTCTAAGAATGACAGAGATCTTGACGCAGTGTTTAGACCTGATATAAGAGTAGCTGATAGAAGAAACCCCACTGTGACAACAAAAAATGATACTCCTTAAAAAGTAAAAAAATGGTAATTCAGGCATGAGGCTTAGAGACAGTGAAATAGAAACTTTAGAAAAAAAGAAATCAGGTTTTGAGATTTTTGTGCAACAAACTCACAGTTTCTCCAAAGGGGTTACACTGCAAGTGTAAGGAAAAATAGAAAAAAAGAAAAATCACTGAAATGGGAAAAAAAGAAGTATTGAGAGAGAGAAATAAAAGATCACATGTATTTGCAATGTTAATGAGACAAGAATTGACTCGAGAAGAGGCGAGAAGGTCTTTCCAATAGGATCAGATTAAGCCAATTTTAATAATTAAGTAGGAGTTCTCAAAATAGTATAACTGTTATTGCATTTCCATCTCAAATTATTAACTCTATACATCTTAACATGATTTGAATCTGTTTTTTCACTTCTGTGACTTACCAGTTAATGGCTGGCAACATATAAAAGGGGAGGGTATGAAAAATTGTCACTAAGATTGTTTGTTTTATATCACTGCAATGCTAACTTTATTATTTCACAGAAATGAGAAGAAAGGAATAAAACCTTAACACCTCATTGCAGTTTCAGTCTGTTCATGCAAAAGCGACTTTGCAGCACTCTACTCAGTTCAGCTTACCTTACAATACATGTGAACTACTTTCCAAATTTGTTACTAAAGTGTGGTGTTCTAACAGTAACAGTCCTTTCTGCAAGTCAAAAAATAAATACACTCATACATACACACATAAATAAATAAATAAATTAAAATAATGGCTCCATGTAATTGATGGCAATCCAGGAAGGACTATGCAGAACTCTTTTGCCATGGCTTGTGAAATGAGTCAGAATCGTAATTTGTGATTTATGCAATAACAAACTTATGCACTAAATGGAACAGACTTCTGACCTGATAAAATAGATTACAAAACCTGTCAGCCTATGCATGTATCGCTTTAACATTATGGAACTGGCCATCCAGGTTTCAGAGCATGTAACCAAATGGGACATTATGATCAATAACCAGGCCCTTGGTCATACCAGGAGACTAGAGGAGGTGTTATTTCTAAGCGTTAAAATATGCTGCTGTGAATGTAACAATGGGCTGCTGGAAACAGAATCAGCTGACCCTTTACTCAGTTATGGACTAGTGCATATGTTTGAGAACAGCATGCATAATATATCTCATAGTCATTGCGCCTATCTACACTTTGTCGGCACCACTGAAAACATATGCATTGATAAAGAAAGACATATACTGGTGATGAAGACCTGCTAGTTACATCAACTGCATTAACAGAGTACATTTTCTGATTGCTTCCCACTCATCCCTATTTGCTATAACATCTTAAAAGTATTAAACTGGATCATTTTCTTGAGCTCTATCTTAGTAGTGGAGCTACAGCCTGTATATGGAAAGTAAAAACATTTAGAATAACTTGTTACGGTTTTCTAATATTCTGGCTTAGTAGGTGTAGACTCTGAAATTACTTGCTGTGAAGGTCATTTTAGGTGCTTCTGAATAATTTTAATTAATGCTATTACTAAAATGTCTCAAATGTTTTCTTAGCATATTTGAGAATACCTCTGTTCTACTGTGCTTCTGTGACTCATTTTTTTTGTTTAATATACCAACAGTTGAAAGCATCATTTTAGTAGGTCACTGAGAAGTTTTTAATTATGAAGCCTTCACAACAGTAAAGTTACCTACTTTTGACAGTTAATGATGCGGTGGGCCAATTACGCCCACCATGTCTGGTGTTGTCAACAGCATATTTTGAGTGAAAAAAGTGCAAGTCTTCATTTTCTACTGAATGTGTTAAACAGGAGGGGGGATACTGAGGTTGCATTATTTAATGAAAACAAGGGAAAATAAATAAATGATGTAGTTTCATAAGGAAATTAATAAAACTTCTCTCAATGTCCTACGGTACTTTAGGAGTTGAGAAATGCACAAGAACTAAAAAGTAAGTACTCTCAGATCTGCAGTATAACACAGCACATCAGGCTAAGGCATGTTATAATGTGGTAGATAATGCCTTAGGAGATTGTAATTGAAATCATAACTGTTATTCCACTGCTTGTCATGTGACCTGTCAGCCTAGACTGTCTGCCCTGCTGTAAAACTAGGTCAGCAAATGAAGTCCTCAACATCATGCCTCTGTTGGCTGATGCACTTGGTTAAATATAAGTGAATCACTGTATAAAAATTAAAATTAACTCCTGACGTCCCAGCAAAAGCTTTCATTTACTTTTGTTGCTGTTATTTCTTTCTTTCGTTTAGATGTGAATTTTATTATTGAGAGTTATATAAGGTCTGGAGTAATGCTGGCATCCATTTCATACTAAGATATTTTATCACATATTTGTATAATATAATTACAGTAAATATTTAAGAAAAAACAAGACATGGTCAAATCATTTGTTATTCAAGGACATTGCTGTGTATTCTGTAATATGTGGGTACCTTTGCAGTTAAATTTATAGTCCAACCAAACTGCTAGAAAGTCAAAGTGTTTATAGAGGTCCCTATGCAGAAGAACTGATCTTATGAGCTGATGTAATCCTTCCTGGATTATTTTCATTCCCAGTCTTCAGAATTAAGAAAACAGGAAACAGTCTGCATTACAATTTACAAATAAAATCAGAATGAAAAGCTATGTATGTTGTAAACAAAAGTGAGTGCACATTACTGCAGCAGAATTAAAAAAAAAAGATTTATGTTTTATTTTAAAGTATGATTCCCCAAGATTTCATCCTAAGAATAGGAAAACATAAAATATAAAATAATTGGACTTCCAACTCATAAGACAGTATCAGTCCCTGCATAATTAAGAAGCCAGCATTAACTAAAGTGTTTCTATGAATGGCACTGTATCTATGTTAAGTATAACTAAACTGTATCTTTTCAGGTACTGTTTTGGGCAGAAGTGTCCCACTTTGTTCAAATATTTAATTGAAGGTACTGGCAGTGATGACATATTTTCAGGGTTCAGTCCAGTTCCTTTCCCAATGAGTGCTGTTGCCTAAACTATCTTTTTTGTTAACTAGATTATCATGTTAGGTACGTCTGTCTCCACTGATGACCCAGTAGCAGTGACTCGTTAGGTGACTTTCACAGTATTACAGTGCACAAATGGAGACTGACAAGACTTGTGTCAAAGTTGCTGTTAAACTTTATGAAGCCATTGTTATAACTTTAGTGCCTAAGGAACTGAAGACTTATTTGGACCCCCCCCCCCCATGTAAATGAAATAATCTGGGGAGACATAAACCTCAGTAGATGTCTGCAGATAATTCTTACAATTTAATCAGTCCCCCCAACCCCAGGTACATAGAGTTCTAACTGCCCTTTTGATTGGTAGGTCTTGTGTGTCAGTAGGGGAAGGTTTACCCGCATAATCTTTATCTTTCTTTCTGTTTCTGAAACATTTTTAGTAGACTACTGCAAAATGCACTTCTTTCCTTTGAATTGAGCTACACTTTGCATAAAGGTATTTAAATTGTATTTGCATTATGTTCTGATGCAGCTGAATGACTATGTTGTTCTTTAGGTCTGGTGAAACAAGGCTTGTGCTGGAAACTGACTTCAGCTACACTACAGAAACCCATATTTTATTGAGTAGGGAAAATATGTATTCTATCAGCTGTAAAGAGAGCTCATGCAGGAATAGTGAGAAGCTAAAACCTCACAGAAGTGAAGACTCTGGGGTTTATAAGAGTATACAATGGAGCCATGATTAATTTACAGTTTGCTTTGGTGTTGGGGTGGTACAGCATTGGTTTCACCCAGAAAGGATCAAGGTCAAAGGGCCGTAACATTGCATATTGCATGCAAACAAATAAAATCTGAACAGCATAGTTGTTTCAAAAAAAAAGTGCTAAACAAATAAGGGAGAAAAGATTGCATTCATGGAGCACATCACTGGAGAACAGGATACAGACTGGATATCACTTCTGGTTAAACTGAGATAAAGGGGAAACATGATGCAGCAAAAAGCAGACAGGACAGGAAATCTTATCATTTTCTGGTACTTGTGTAACCTAAGTAAGATTACAAGTTCTTTACCTCAAAAACTATTTATATTACAGAGACAGATATGGAAGAGACTTGAGACAGACCAGTCCTGTCATACTTGAGTTTATAGCATTTAAACCGAACCACCTTAGCCTTTGAGAAATCAAGCAGGTGATAGCTTATTCAAGTGCGCCTTGAATGCTCATATGCTTACATTTTGTTACCAAATTATTTTAAGTTTAAAGCTCTCCCTAAGCCTGTAACTTAACTCTAAAGCAATAAATAAAACAATGGAAGACACAGATTAGGCTAATAATGTGTGTGTGTGGAAATACTGTATTTAGCAGACAGTGTCTGGTCTCTTGAGAAACACCACAGGGCAGCATAAAGTTTCATGAGTAAAAACGTGGGCCCCTGTTTATTTATAAAACAGAACATAAAGAACTCTCATTTTTATTGGCTGGTCCCTCAGCATAACAGAATTTTTAACAGCAATTAATGCAACCCGTTTTGCAAAATTAGTGGTAAGGAAAAATAAACTGTGGAATGTTTTCTTGAAGGGCAGAGCATAAAAGTTCCTGAATCCACAAGAACATAGACTCTGAGACAAAATAGTTTCATGTTGGAGGAGGCAGACATCAAACAATATTTTTTGATTTGAAATAATTTGAGGTGATTAATTCTGTGTTTAGGGTGGATCACTGAATGCACCAATGCAAATTTAATGGAGATTTGTGCTTCCCTATAAGTGGAGGAACTGAAATTTGAGCCTTTTTTCTTTTTGCTGTTGGTTCAGAAGCTACCTGTATAACAGTAGTAAACCACTGGCATGGTGCAATATGTGAGCGATATGGTTTTATTATGTTCCTTCAGCAGTTGCCTCTTACGTTCTATCAGGTATAGATCATTGCTGACATTCTGGAACATTTGGCAGTTAGTTGATATCTTTGTCCTTCTAAGATCAAGGCAATTTTGCTTTATTACTGTAAACTTGGCTGTTGCAATACTTGCCTGCCAAATATCACTTACTCTTCTCTTTTTGTGTAACTGAAATGGTTCCTAAAATGACATTTGCTTTTATTTTGTTTTCTGTGAGCATCAGCTTACGCTAGCTGTGCATGATACTGCCATTGCCAAAACATGACAAAACCTAATTGCACACTGCTGCTTTTTGGAATTCCTTCCCTCATTGGTTAGGAAAAATGTTATTACCAGACCTGTCCTGTTTACCAGAATAGATGTCCTGCTGTGTGAAATATTTTGAATGTAGATTTAAGTAGGCTCAAGTTGACCCATCAAAAAATGCATGCTTTGAGAATAGCTTTGCTAGGCTACCTCATTATTGTCACATCATCTAGAGTCTTACATGGCTTGAATGGTTTGAATGTGGCATGCCCCTGTGCAGGAAGCAGCAGTAAAAATGGCTTGGGCAAGCCAAGGTGCTTTGTGGACTCAAGGGCTGCAAGCTCCTTAGAGGTAGACACTATTTTTGGAAGCCAGGCATGTTGGTGGCTGTCTCCCTGATGAGTTAAGAAAGCAGATGTGTTCATCTACATGTGGAAACAACAAATGAAGGAACATGTTGAGTATTCCATAGGCTAACAACTGCAATATATCTCTGAAACATTCCTATAGCTAGTATGTAAGTGATACACATATCTTGGTAACCATGGATATAAGAAGTTGACAAATTCCCCCAGTTCTATGCTGTGGGCCACACATGTCAGTCAACACCTGTGCAATGCTTCTGTCTATGTGCAGTTGGTCCCTGACCTGCTGATCTGTCTCTGGCAGGATGTAAACCACTGCTGGTACCATTTTCTATTGCACAAGTGACCTCATAACACTGATTTACAATTTCACTGGTAGTGCAGACATATCTGTTTGCAGTCCGATGTTTTTGCTCTTTACCTTTATACTCAGATGCACATGTGCAATGTTCATGCCCGATGACTATGAGCTGTTGTGACCTGCTCCCCACTATCCTCATTTGCATGCCATTATGCACTCTTGTCATTGTATAATAAATTGTATACCCTTTTTTCTGCATTATTTTGGCCATTGTACAATAGTGCTACATGCCATGCTTCTGTGAATTGTTAGCTAGCTGCACATTGTGAATTTTTCCACAAGAACATGCTGAAAACTTTGTAATTGTCAGTGAATACCCCCTTGACATATTAGATATCACTTCTGATTATTAGATTATTTATGATCATATGTGTGTACATCTGCTATATATTTCATAGTAAACAGAAAAAAATTGGAAAGCAATAAATTTGAAATGCAAAAACACTTGCATGAAAGGTATGACACAAACTGTGTATTTTCTAATTGTGTCATGGTATGCACACGCATACACCAAAGTAGAGTAATCTAGTTCTGTAGGACAAACATACAATTGTTTGTTGCAAAAAGGTACACACTTGTGATCAACGAATCATGAAGTGGTAACTACATGAAAATATTGTTTTAGGTGTGTATGTGCAGGGTCCACTAAAAATACTGACTTTCAAAATCCCTAAACTCAAAATACTGACACCAAAATCTCTAAAGCTGAAAATACTGAAAACTCAAAATATTGAAAACACACAAGATACCAACACTTACTATATTCCAGCATAAGTACATACTGAAACAAATAAAATGCAAACCATATTACTCTTCTTTAAGTATAAGCAGGGTGGCATGCCCCCCTGCACCCCCCATACCCTCTGCTACTTAAATATATCAACTTCGACATTGCACTTTAGTGTAGTGATGTGCGATCTTGGAGTTGATCCATTTAAGTAGCAGGGGAGTATGGGGGGCACAGTCCCCCACATGGGTGGTGCAGGGGTGCTTGCTGTCCTGCCTATACTTGCAAAACAGTACTATGTTTCTGTATGTAGTTCTGCTGTAATATAGTTGTGTTGTTGTACTGTGTGTTTTTTTTTCAATATTTTGAATTTCAGCATTTTGAGTTTTCGGTATTTTGAGCTTTAGAGATTTTGGTCTCAGTATTTTGAGTTTAGGAATTTTGAAAGTCAGTATTTTGAAGTGGATCCATATGTGTTGGGTGGGCATTTCCCCTAAAACCTCCCCTTGTGGGAAACATGCAGTCCCAACCCCCTGCAAAAAGTATATTATCAACTTAAGAATAGCACAAAAATAGGCTGGAGTCACTTGTGGATGCACAATAAATGATAACCGAAGAAAAGTAACAAACTACTTTATTCGACCGTGAACTGATAAAACATTTAGCGCTTTCATCCACATAAGTGGACTTCTTCATAATGCCTTTTTACTGGCTGATAAAACTTTTTTTAAAAATACTTTTTGGCGCCAATCCCGCCTCCAAGTCAAAGTAGCTTAAAGCAACATTGTACCAAAAGGTAACAATACATACAATACAAATTTTAAAATCAACCACATGTAAACCTGTAATAGCAACATAAAGCAAAATACAAAAGACATAACTTAACAAGCCTGACAAGTCCTAACATAGACATCAAAGAAATATTTAATGTAGTGTCTATAGAGCATGTTACTAAGCTAAATAAATGTTAAAATCAAACTATAAAAATGGCTATAACCATACTAAAAAGTTCATTAGGCATGGAATTAAAATCCTGGATGAAGTAAGAATCTAACAGTGAAAAATCTCATAACCATTCTTCAAAATATATATTCTGTTACTGATTAAAAAACAATAATATGACCTATTATAAACAAATAACATCTCATATTGTGTTTTCATATAACGTAAACTAACGTAATTCTAATATAGGTTTAATAGTAAAATAATCGTTCAGTCCTGGTTTTCTACCAGCATCCGTGAAAATTTGCCATATTACTTCTTTTTTGCTTAATATGGCTTTATAATTTCCACCTGTAGGTTCCATTTTTACTTGGTCTATAATAGCAAATTTAAACACATGCTTTTCACCATATTCAAATATGTGTCTGCTTAAAGCATTATTCATATCATTCGTCTTAATACAATATAAATGGTCATAAATGCGTTTTCTAAAGAACCATTCAGTTTTTCCAGTGTAGAAAGCTGCACATGAAACACATTTGGCCAGATAGATAATATATTTTGTATTGCAATTGCCCCGTTTAAATTTAATAACCGTCCTGTTAACATTATCTAAAGTAATATTATCCATTTGTAGTATAGCGTGGCATTGATTACATGAACCACATTTTTTTGTACTACCATAAGAGCTACCATCATGGGTAGTAGAAAATGTTTGTTCTACTTTCTTTTTTATATTAGGGCCTGTTTTATATACAAATATCGGGGAAGTCCCTACCATGTTACTTACTTCGTCATCTGTAAGTAACAAATTCAAATTATTTCTAATAATTCTTTTAATAAATTCTACATATGGTGAGTATTCCAAAATGCAAGCTCTCCCGAATTTATTAGTTTCCACAATAAGTTCTTTGTTATGAAACCCTTTTCCTAATAATGGGGGGAATTTTTTACCCCATTCTTTCACTACATATCTAGAGATGTTGTTAAGCATCTATTCTGGGTACCCCCTCATTTTAAACATATCTTGAATAAATTCAATCTCTCTGATGACATCATTGTACTCGGAGGTCATACAAGCCGCCCGAATACATTGACCTTTGTAAATACTTTTCATCATTTTACGTGGATGACAACTGGTAAATTCTAAATAGCTATTCGAGAATGTCTTTTTCCTATAAATGTTGGATTTAAAACCAGTTTTCGTATTAGAAATATAAATATCCAAGTAGGCTATACCCTCATCATTAAAAATAAATGTAAATTTCAAAAAAGTGCTGGAGTTGTTCAAATACTTGATGAAAGAGTCAAAACTTTGCTTCTCTCCTTTCCATAATATGAACATATCGTCCAAGTAAGGTGAATAATAAATGACTTCCTTATAATGTTCACAAGTAAAAAAATGAGTAGTTTTCCATTCTAACATGACTAAGTTAGCGTATATGGGAGCGCAGCCCATAGCTTACTTGTTTAAAATTCTCCCCTTCAAAATGGATGTAATTGTGGTCAAGAACAAGTGACATAAGTTCCATGATAACTAAAATTTTATCCCATTCAAAACCTGAATACTTACTGTTACAAAAATATTCCAATCCAAACTCTTTTGGTATGCTAGAAAATAAATCCACGACGTCGATGATTGTTTAAAGGTAGAATATCCTACTTTAGCTAGTATCATAGGGATCCCTAAGATACATAAAAATATAGAATAGCCCCCCTTTCATCCTATAGTTTCAGGTAACCAATCTAAGATTTACCCCATGGTGTTCTTATAGATAGATGGTTAAAACCCATATATGCAAATATCGTATATTTGGTTAAAGATTCTTGGTCATTTTTAGCAAAATTAACTGATGACAAATGGTCTGAGGATTGTACATTTATTACCATCGACGTCGTGGATTTATTTTCTAGCATACCAAAAGAGCTTGGATTGGAATATTTTTGTAAGAGTAAATATTCAGGTTTAGAATGGGATACAATTTTAGTTATCATGGAACTTATGTCACTTGTTCTTGACCACAATTACATCCATTTTGAAGGGGAGAATTTTAAACAAGTAAGGGGCATAGCTATGGGGGCGGCTTGCGCTCCCATATACGCTAACTTAGTCATGTTAGAATGGGAAACTACTCATTTTTTTTAATTGTGAACATTATAAGGAAGTCATTTATTATTCACGTTACTTGGACGATATGTTCATATTATGGAAAGGAGACAAGCAAAGTTTCGACTCATTCATCAAGTATTTGAACAACTCCAGCACTTTTTTGAAATTTACATTTATTTTTAATGATGAGGGTATAGCCTACTTGGATATTTATATTTCTAAGACGAAAACTGGTTTTAAATCCAACATTTATAGGAAAAAGACGTTCTCGAATAGCTATTTAGAATTTACCAGTTGTCATCCACGTAAAATGATGAAAAGTATTTACAAAGGTCAATGTATTTGGGCGGCTCGTATGACCTCCGAGTACAATGATGTCATCAGAGAGATTGAATTTATTCAAGATATGTTTAAAATGAGGGGGTACCCAGAATAGATGCTTAACAACATCTCTAGATATATAGTGAAATAATGGGGTAAAAAATTCCCCCCATTATTAGGAAGAGAGTTTAATAACAAAGAACTTATTGTGGAAACTAATAAATTCGGGAGAGCTTGCATTTTGGAATACTCACCATATGTAGAATTTATTAAAAGAATTATTAGAAATAATTTGAATTTGTTACTTACAGATGACGAAGTAAGTAACATGGTAGGGACTTCCCCGATATTTGTATATAAAACAGGCCCTAATATAAAAAAGAAAGTAGAACAAACATTTTCTACTACCCGTGATGGTAGCACTTATGGTAGTACAAAAAAATGTGGTTCATGTAATCAATGCCACGCTATACTACAAATGGATAATATTACTTCAGATAATGTTAACAGGACGGTTATTAAATTTAAACGGGGTAATTGTAATACAAAATATATTATCTATCTGGCCAAATGTGTTTCATGTGCAGCTTTCTACATTGGAAAAACTGAATGGTTCATTAGAAAATGCATTTATGACCATTTATATTGTATTATGACGAATTATATGAATAATGCTTTAAGCAGACACATATTTGAATATGGTGAAAAGCATGTGTTTAAATTTGCTATTATAGACCAAGTAAAAATGGAACCTACAGGTGGAAATTATAAAGCCATATTAAGCAAAAAAGAAGTAATATGGCAAATTTTCTTGGATGCTGGTAGAAAACCAGGCTTGAACGATTATTTTACTGTTAAACCTATATTAGAATTATGTTAGTTTACGTTATATGAAAACACAATATGAGATGTTATTTGTTTATAATAGGTCATATTATTATTTTTTAATCAGTAACAAGATATATATTTTGAAGAATAGTTATGAGATTTTTCACTGCTAGATTCTTACTTCATCCAGGATCTTAATTCCATGCCTAATGAATTTTTTAGTATGGTTATAGCCATTTTTATAGTTCGATTTTAACATTTATTTAGGTTAGTAACATGCTCTATAGACACTACATTAAATATTTCTTTGATGTCTGTGTTAGGATATGTCAGGCTTGTTATGTTATGTCTTTTGTATTTTGCTTTATGTTGCTATGACAGATTTACATGTGGTTGATTTTAAAATTTGTATTGTATGTATTGTTACCTTTTGGTACAATGTTGCTTTAAGCTACATTGACTTGGAGGTGGGATTGGCGCCAAAAAGTATTTTTAAAAAAAGTTTTATCAGCCAGTAAAAAGGCATTCTGAAGAAGTCCACTTATGTGGATGAAAGCGCTAAATGTTTTATCAGTTCACGGTCGAATAAAGTAGTTTGTTACTTTTCTTCGGTTATCATTTATTGTGCATCCACAAGTGACTCCAGCCTATTTTTGTGCTTTTCTATTTTCTGTTGTCGTTTCGGCTGGTGCTTTTTCAGATCAACTTAAGAATACAATACAATAGAGATCAGGAAAAAATGGGTTTAGGCAAAGCTCAGTTATTTTCTCTTTTTGTCTTCTGTGAATTCAAAAAGTTAAACTGGCTTCTCTCAAACACAGGGCACAAAGCTACAATATTCAGTCTCTTGCACTTGAGAAAAATGTATGCAACTGTGGAAACAATAAGTAAACTGTGCCATGAAGTATTTTAAATGCATGAAGTTCCAACTCAAAGACAGAAGTCAAACAATAAATTGTAATGAAAGTATAAATGAATACTGCATGTAAAACTTATGCAGCATGTAAAAAAGCCAACAGATTTCCGCTGAAGATGAAAATTAAACTGCCTTTGAGGAACACATGGCAGAAGTACATCATAATTCAATTATTGTAAGAAAAGAAAAATACTGTTCTGGACAGCTCAAATTTAACAAGTGTAGCATTTGCTTGCACATATGTCTGTTATGAATTTGCATAATGGTACATTTTATCCTTTTGAAGTTTCCCCTTGTTCAGTTAATCCTCCAAGTGTGACTTAAAACATTTTACATTAACAGTAGAAAATGTCAGACCATGTTTAAAATTCTGACTAAAATTACAAAATCCAGGTATTCATTTATATTTTACTATATCTGTTAACCAGATGAAAGACAAAATCACTCCTGGGAATCAAGCCTATGCCCTCTACATACTTCTTCACTGACTTTTGAGATAATACTGTGCTAGGCTTAGTTAAAAAATGCAAAGTTCGCAAAGATATTATAACATTTGTTGAATATTTTTAATGAAAAATGCATTTGGAGTTGTTCTTCAAAGTTACAATTAAATCTGAAAGTTTTAGACTATTGCATTTCAGAATGTTAAAGATACAAACTTAAATTTTAATCCAGGAGTATTAGTAACCTTGCTAGTCACATTTTGCACTTTCTGTAATATGTTTTTTCTTGTAGAAAGGAATAAAATATAAGAAATAAATATTCAGTTTGATAATGACACCCAGTTTGGGTCTTTCTACCGCATGCCTCTCTACATGAATGTTAATGTACCAGGTATTTTGTACAGAAGGAGGGTGCTGAGCGCTATGATGTATAAAAACAATTAAAAGATTGGTCTTGAGAGCTGCATTTACATCTTAAAAAGACCAAGGTTAGAACTTTGTTTGTTAACATTATAGGTGTTTGTACCTCTCCAAAACTGCCTTACTTATGGGGGGCACAATGATAGAATGGTGAAGGTCTTAACCTGACAGACACAACATCTGCTTATTGGCTAGGCTTGTAATAGTTTGCAAACTGAGACCCTAGCAATTGCCTGTGAACCTGTCAGTGAAAGTACTATCTAATAATTTATATTATTAGTGCATAAACTAAAATATATACCAGATTCCATTCAGGAGTTCCATCCCCAGTGATCCTCATACTGAATCACACCGTGTGATCCTACAGGACTTTTAAGCTCTACTAAACTTTCTCTGGAATTAAGAAACTCTGTGTGTTCAATAGAACAAGCTACTACCACTCACAACCCCTTCACACACTGTCTTATATATATCTGCAGTTTATTCACGTAAAACTCTCCTTGTTTAAAAGAATGATATATAAGAAGCTCAATCCAATAGTCAGACTCAGACTCATTGCCCTTTAGTACTTGATAACTTTGTGGGAGTGTTACCACATTTCTGGGCTTTCAATATTGGTGCTGTATACTGAGACAAAACACACACAGATGCAAGCATACAAAATGACACAAAGATTCACACAAATGTACACACTCATTAGTAATCACACATTACCCCACACATGTACAGTAAGTTTTCATTATTTCTGTTCTCACATTTCTGATTATAATCTGACAGTCTACATTTAAGCTACAGACCTGCAACTGGAATTGTTCCAAGTTATCAGTATAAGATTTTGCACTTTATTAAATCTTTGCAAGAAACCCATGGCATCAGATATGACATCTAGGGCTCCCTATTGGAATGTTCAGACTCACCATGCCAAGTGCTGCTTGACTCATATATATATATATATATATATATATATATATATATATATATATATATATATATATATATATATATATATATACCAACTCCAAGACTTCCATACTTTGGAGAAAAGGGAGTATTCCAAGAAATGGCAATCTTGGACTTAATATATGTAAGTCTGGACTTTCAGCTGTTCAGTCTTCACATTACAGGACTTGGTATTCAAGGTCACAACCATACAAATGCTCACTGATATCTCATTCTTCTTTTTCTTATATTCCAAACATATGCAATACAACATGAAGGTATGGGCCAAAGGTGAGTACCTTCTATGAATCTGGGAGTAAAGTAATATCTCTACAGTGCATAGTGGGCAAAAGGTGAGTACCTACTATATACCTGGGAGTGCAGTAACATCTCTACAGTGCACAGTGGGTCAAAGATGAGTACTTTCTACGTACCTTGGGTCAAAGGTGAGTACTTTCTACGTACCTTGGAATTCAGTAATATCGCTACAGTGCATAGTGGCCCAAAGATGCATACTTTTTAATGTATCTAGGAGTGCATACTGGGCCAAAGATGAGTATCTTCTATGTACCTTGGAATGCTGTAATTTTGCCACAGTGCATAGTGGGTCAAAGGTGAGTACCTTCTTTGTCCCTGGAAGTGCAGTAATATCTCAACAGTGTATAGTGGACCAAAGATCAGTACCTTCTATGTATCTGGGAGAGAAGTAATATCTCTACGGTGCATAGTGGACCAAAGGTGAGTACTTTCTACATACCTTGTAATGCAATACTATCGCTACAGTGCTTAGTGAGCCAAATGTGAGTACCCTCTATGTACCTGGAAGTGCAGTAATATCTCTTCAAGGCATAGTGGACCAAAGGCCAGTACCTTCTATGTATCAGGGAGTGCAGTAACATCTCTACAGTGCACAGTGGGTCAAAGGTGAGTACTGTCTATGTACCTTGGAATGCAGTAATTTTGCTAAAGTTCATAGTGGGCCAAGGGTGAGTACCTTCTATGCACCTTGGAGTGTATTAATATATGTACAGTGCATAGAGGACCAAAGTTCAGTATCTTTTATGCACCTGGGAGTGCAGTAATATCTCTACAGTGCATAGTGGGCCAAAGGTGAGTGCCTTCTATGCACCTGGGAGTGCTGCAATATCTCTAGAATGCATAGTGGGCCAAAGGTGAGTATTTTATATGTATCTTGGAGTGCAGCAATATCTCCATAGTGCATAATGGGAAAAAGGTGAGTACCTTCTATGAACCTGGGAGTGTAGTAATATCTTTACAGTGCATAGTCGGCCAAAGGTGAGTAGCTTCTGTGCACCTGGGAGGGCAGTAAAATCTGTACAGTACATAGTGGGCCAAAGGTGAGTACCTTCTATGTACCTGGGAGTGCAGTAATAACTCTACAGTGCATAGTGGGCTAAAGGTGGGTACCTGCTATGTGTCTGAGAGAGCAGTAATATCTCTGCAGTGCATAGTGGACCAAAGGTGAGAACCTTCTATGCACCTGGGAGTGTAGTAATATCACTACAGTACATAGTGGCCCAAAGGTGAGTACCTTCTATGCAGCTGGGAGTGTAATAATATCTCTGCAGTGCATAGTGGGCCAAAGGTGAGTACCTTCTATGTACCTTGGAATGCAGTAATATCGCCACAGTGCATAGTGGCCCAAAGATGAGTACCTTCTATGCAGCTGGGAGTGTAATAATATCTCTACAGTGCATAGTGGGTCAAAGGTGAGTACCTTCTATGTACCTGGGAGTGCAGTAATATCTCTTAAGTGTATAGTGTGCCAAAGGTGAGCACCTAGTATGTACCTGGGAGTGCAGTAATATCTCTTCAGGGCATAGTGGACCAAAGGTCAGTACCTTCTATGGGTCTGGAGTGCATTAATATCTCTGAAGTGCATAGTGGGTCAAAGGGGAGTACCTTCTATGTACCTGGGAGTGCAGTAATATCTCTACACTGCATAGTGGATTAAAGGTCAGTATCTTCTATGTATCTGGGAGTGCAGTAATATCTCTACAGTGCATAATGGGTGAAAGGTGAGTTCCTTCTATGTTCCTGGGAGTACAGCAATATCTCTTCAGTGCATAGTGGACCAAAGGTTAGTACCTTCTATGTATCAGGGCGTGCAGTAATATCTGTAGCGTGAATAGTGGACCAAGTGTGAGTACCTTCTATGAATCTGGGAGTAAAGTAATATCTCTATAGTGCATAGTGGGCAAAAGGTGAGTACTTACTATATACCTGGGAGTGCAGTAACATCTCTACAGTGCATAGTGGACCAAAGGTGAGAGCCTTCTATGCACCTGGGAGTGCAATAATATCTCTACAGTACACAGTGGCCCAAAGGTGAGTAGCCTCTATGCAGCTGGGAGTGTAGTAATATCTCTACAGTGCATAGTGGGCCAAAGGTGAGTACCTTCTATGTAGCTGGGAATGCATTAATATGTCTACAGTACTTAATGTGTCAAAGGATAATACTTTTTATGCACCTTGGAATGCAGTAATATCACCGCAGTGCATAGTGGGTCAAAGATGAGTACCTTCTATGTACATGGGAGTGCAGTAATATCTCTACAGGGCATAGTGGACCAAAGGTCAGTACCTTCTATGTGTCTGGGAGTGCATTACTATCTCTAAAGTGCATAGTGGGTCAAAGGTGAGCACCTTCTATGTACCTGGATGTGCAGTAATATCTGTACAGTGCATAGTAGACCAAAGGTCAGTATCTTCTATGTAACTGGGAGTGCAGAAATAGCTCTACAATGCATAGCAGACCAAACGTCAATACCTTCTATGTATCTGGGAGTGAAGTAATATCTCTAGAGTGCATAGTGGGTCAAAGGTGAGTACTTTCTATGTACCTTGGAATGCAGTAATAACACTAGAGTGCATAGTAAGCCAAAGGTGAGCACCTTCTATGTACCGGGGAGTGCAGTAATATCACTACAGCACATAGGGGGTTAAAATGAGTACCTTTTATGTCTCTTTGAATGCAGTAATATTGCTACAGTGTAGAGTGGGTGAAAGGTGAGTTCCTTCTATGTTCCTGGGAGTGCAGTAATATCTCTTCAGTGCATAGTGGACCAAAGTTCAGTACCTTATATGTATCAGGGAGTGCAGTAATATCTGTAGCGTGAATAGTGGACCAAACATGAGTACCTTCTATGTATCTGGGAGTGCAGTAACATCTCTACAGTGCATAGTGGGTCAAAGGTGAGTACTTTCTATGCACCTGGGAGAGCATTAATATCTGTAGATTGCATAGTGGACCAAAGGTCAGTAGCTTTTATGCACCTAGGAGTGCAGTAATAACTCTAAAGTACATAGTGGGTCAAAGGTAAATACTTTTTATGCACCTTGGAAGTGCAGTAATATCGCCACAGTACATAATGTGTCAAAGGTGAGCACCTTCTATGTACCTGGGAGTGCAGTAATATCTCTACAGGGCATGGTGGACCAAAGGTCAGTACCTTCTATGTACCTGGGCGGCAGTAATATCTCTACAGTGCATAGCAGACCAAACATCAATACCTTCTATGCACCTGAGAGTGAAGTAATATCTCTACAGTGCATAGTGGGTCAAAGGTAAGTACTTTCTATGTAGCTTGGAATGCAGTAATATCACTACAATGCATAGTAAGCCAAAGGTGAGTACTTTCTATGTACCTGGGAGTGCAGTAATTTCTCTACAGCACATAAGGGGGTAAAAAATGAGTACCTTTTATGTATCTTGGAATGCAGTAGTATCGCTACAGTGTGTAGTGGGTGAAAGGTGAGTTTCTTCTATGTAAGTGGGAGTGCAGTAATATCTCTACAGTACATAGTGGGTCAAAGGTGAGTACTTTCTATGCACCTAGGAGTGCAGTAGTATATCTACAGTGCATAGTGGACCAAACGTGAGAACCTTCTATGCACCTGGGAGTGCAGTAATATCTCTACAGTAGATTGTGGCCCAAAGGTGAGTGCCCTCTATGCATCTGGGAGTGTAGTAATATCTCTACAGTGCATAGCAGACCAAAGGTCAGTACCTTCTGTGTATCAGTGAGTGCAGTAATATCTGTAGCATGAATAGTGGACCAACTGTGAGTATCTTCTATGTATCTGGGAGTGGAATAACATCTCTACAGTGCATAGTGGGTCAAAGGTGAGTACGTTCTATGCACCTAGGAGTGCATTAATAACAGTAGAGTGCATACTGGACCAAATGTCAGTACCTTTTATGCACCTGGGAGGGCAGTAATATCTCTACAGTGCATAGTTGGCCAAAGGTGGGTACATTTATGTTACTGAGAGAACAGTAATATCTCTGCAGTGCATACTGGACCAAAGGTGAATACCTTCTATGCATCTGGGAGTGCAGTAGTATCTCTACTGTGCATAATGGACCAAAGGTGAGAACGTTCTATGCATCTGGGAGCGTAGTAATATCTCTACATTGCATAGTGGGCCAAAGATGAGTACCTTCTATGTACCTGGGAATGCAGTAATATCTCTACAGTACATAGTGGGTCAAAGGTGAATACTTTTTATGCACCTTGGAATGCAATAATATCGGCACAGTGCATAGTGGGTCAAAGGTGAGTACCTTCTATGTACCTGGAAGTGCAGTAATATCTCTGCAGTGCATAGTGTGTCAATGGTGAGCACCTTCTATGTACTTGGCATCCAGCAATATCTGTACAGTGCATAATGTACCAAAGGTCAGTACTTCTATGAATCGTGGAGTGCAGTAATATCTCTACAGTGCATAGTAGATGAAACATCACTACCTTCTATGTATCTGGGAGTGAAGTAATATCTCTACAGTGCATAGTGGGTGAAAGGTGAGTACTTTTTATGTACCTTGGAATGCAGTAATATTGCTACAGTGCATAGTGGGTGAAAGGTGAGTTCCTTCTATGTACCTGGGAGTGCAGCAGTATCTCTTCAGTGCATAATGGACCAAAGGTCATACCTCTTATGTATCAGGGAGTGCAGTAATATCTGTAGCGTGAATAGTGGATCAAACGTGAGTAACTTCTATGTATCTAGGAGTGCAGTATCATCTCTACAGGGCATAGTGAGTACTTTCTATGCACCTGGGAGTGCATGAATATCTGTATAGTGCATAATGGACCAAAGTTCAGTACCTTTTATGCACCTGGGAGTGCAGTAATATCTCTACAGTGCATAGTGAGCCAAAGTTGAGTACCTTCTATGTACCTGGGAGTGCAATAATATCTGTACAGTACATAGTGTACCAAAGCTCAGTACCTTTAATGCACCTGGGAGTGCAGTAACATCTCTAACAGTGCACAGTGGGCCAGAGCTGAGTACCTTCTGTGCACCTGGGAGTGCTGTAATATCTCTACAGTACATAGTGGGCCAAAGGTGAGTACTTTTTATATATCTGGCAGTGCAGCAATATCTCTATGGGTCTATATTATATCCTCGAATGCTTAAAAAAGTGAATGCTGATTGATCAAACTTATTTTCGCGAAACTGTAAAATATTGAAGCAGCAAAAACTCAAATTTTTTCCCAGGGAAAGAATTCAGTTGTCCGTTTCTGTTGCTTTGGTATTTTCAGTGTTATGGTGGAAAGTTACCGGTTGGATTCAGGTAAGTGTGCAATTGTGTGGATGTGAGTGTTAGGGTGATTTAGGTGAGTTAGGGTTAGGGCTCGGGTTAGGTGTGTGTGCGATTGAGTGGACATGAGGGTTAGGGCGGATTTAAGTGAGTTAGGGTTAGGGAGCGGGTGAGGTGAGTGTGCGATAGTGACGGACCTTAGGGTTAGGGTTTGGGTTAAGGTAAGTGGGTAGTTAGTGGTGTGTGCATAGTTTAGTGCAGGGTTAGGTATCAGATTTTAGGTGTATGTGTGTGGATTTCTGTTTGTTTGGTGTGCTTGTGTTGTGTGTATGTGTTTTGGATCAGCAATTTTTTTTTCCCTGGGGAAAAAAAATCACTGATCTGACAGTTCGGGATTGTAAGCTTTCACTTAAATTAGGTTGATCAATCAGCGTTCGCTTTTTTAAGCGTTCGATGATATAATATAGACCCATCTCTATAGTGCATAATGGGAAAAAGGAGCATACTTCTATGTATATTTGAGTGCAATAATACCTCTACAGTGCATAGTGGCCCAAAGGTGAGTACCTTCTATGAACCTGGGAGTGCAGTAATATCTCTACTGTGCATAGTTGACTGAAGGTGAGTACCTTCTATGCACCTGGGAGTGCAGTAAAATCTCTACAGTGCATAGTGGGCCAAAGGTGGGTACCTTCTATGTACCCAAGAGTGCAGTAATATCTCTGCAGTGCATAGTGGACCAAAGCTGAATATCTTCTATGCACCTGGAAGTGCAGTAGTATCTCTACAGTGCATAGTGGAGCAAAGGTGAGTACCTTCTATGCAGCTGGGAGTGTAGTAATATCTTTACAGTGCATAGTGTGCCAAAGGTGAGTACCTTCTCTGCAGCTGTGAGTGTAGTACAGTGCATAGTGGACCAAAGCTGAGTACCTTCTATGTACCTGAGAGTGCAATAATATCTCTACAGTGCATAGTGGGCCAAAGGTGACTACCTTCTATATACCGTGCAGTGCAGTAATATCTCTACAGTGCATAGTGTTCCAAAGATGAGTACCTTCTATTTACCTGGGAGTGCAGTATTATCTCTATGGTGACTATTGGGCCAAAGGTGAGTACCTTCAATGTACCTGGGAGTGCAGTAATATCTGTACAGCGCATAGTGGGCCAAAGGTGAGTACGTTCGTGGGAGTGCAGTAATATCTCTACCGTGCATTGTGGGCCAAAGTTCAGTACCTTCTATGTACCTGGGAGTGCAGTAATATCTCTACATTGCATAGTGGAGCAAAGGTGAGTACATTGCATGTACCTGGAAGTGCAGTAATATCTCTACAGTGCATACTTCTGAGTACTTTATTACACTTAATGTATTTTTGATGCACTTTGATATAATTCATGTTTTAAAATAGAATAAAATAGTTTATATTACAGTTTGATACAAAATAGTCCTTTCAGATAAAGTCAGGCATAATAGAAAGTGCTAATGGTTTAAATGTGTTATTCAGAGTTTCTAGTAGTTATAGCATATGCAGGGTTTAGTGTAACACCTGCAGGATAGCATGTTCAGATTTTCCTGTTGCAGGCATTAAGTTATTCTTTCATTTTCATTAGCAGGTACTTCCTACTGTGTTAACTCATATAACCAGATGGTATTAGTGACCTGCTGTATTATATGACTGAACACGGATTATTTGCAATTGCTGTGTGGTCTATAAGCTCTAATTTAGTCAAGCAGTGTCACACTCATTTTAAAATTTACCACAAATGCACTGATAAAATGTGGGTGCTCTCATGTTAACAGTAACTACTGTACTGACAGTGAAGGAACAGTATTAATTTATATTTTATACATAATCTACCACTACAAACATAAAAAGTGTAATAATGTTTCATCTGTTTATTTGGCAATAAAAGTTTCCATACTGTAAAAAATTAGAATTATCAATTCAGCTTTGGAGTGATTAGTACCACAGGTGGAACAGTGGATGTAAAAGACAAGAAACTGCAGAAAACCAGGCTTAGAGGTAGTACTTCCTCTGACCAACTTTGATTGGAGCAGGTTGTGGTAAATATCCACTTACAAGGATTAGGAAAAACAGTTTTGTCAGGTAATACACACATCTCCTTCATATTATGTATGCATGTGATGTCAAAATAATTTCACTATACTGTAGAAGCAAGTTGCTGCCATCACCTCTGTGCATTCCAGTCTTAATGATTCATGGTTATAGGGAATAACACACCCTTCTGTCAGACACTGAATACATCAAAACAGCGATTTGTACCCTGCCATAGACATGATCTGTTAATGTGAATTCTATTTTCCTTAGGAGTTCTGGATGGCATTCTCCTTTGTTTCAGTTACTTTAATAACATATTTCTAGCAATGAAACTAGCCAAAATTAGGAGCGGTGCAGATGTTAGAGGAGCTGTTGAAGACAGTGATGGACAGTTTTTAACTTTTAGTTGTAGAAGAAAAGCTAAGAAGTTAAAGATTGAAGTATTCAATTTTGCTCTTTTATTTCATTATACACATACTGGGGGAGTGTGCAGTGTAGTTTTGAAATGACAAATATAGCAGCTGTTTAATTTTAAATTGTCAAACCACACATTAATTTGTATATTCCTGTGGTAGAGGCAGAACCCTGTACTTGTTATGTGCATACACGTTACATATTTTATGTACTGCAGACAGCTTGTTAGAGTGCTGTGATAATTTTATATGCAGAAGTAAAACAGAACATCCACCTCAGAGATATAACACCTAGCCATGGCATTCTATTCATTCAAAAAGCTTGAAACTGTATTAACAGGCTAAACTTCCCATTTAGAAAATGCAACCTTAACAAAATATCGGACCTCAGGATCAAATAATACTCCAGTAAGTTCATAGGTTCATAGGTTCATAGGTTCATACTAGGCTATCTGCCCGAGGGCATTTACAAGCCTAGCCCATCGTTTTGTGGCTTACGCCACCCCTTTAGTATGGGGAACTGTACCCATTATTTTGCTGTGCCTCTGTCGAGCAGTGACACTGAGGTAATCCCTGGGGTATATCTGCGATCTCCCATCCATTGGTCAAGATTTCTCTTGAACAAGGCCAGCGAGGTGCTCTGCCTCACATGTACCGGGATTTTGTTCCACAGCATAGGGAGTCTTTGGGTGATGAATCTATCCCTCCAGCACGTCCTATTAATAGCCGTGTCGAGGTTTAAGTCTCCGCCTTGTGGCTCTGATGGATCTAGATTTTTGAGGTGAAGCATATTCATCAAATCTGGGTTTGACATGGCCTTGTATGTTAGGCAAAGGTCACCTCTGAGCAAGCGTGGCGACTGAATAGAGCTGGAGTTCTTTCAGTCGGGCAGCATAGGACAGATTTTTGAGACCCTTTATCCTTTTGGTGAGGAACTTTTGTGGCCTCTCCAGCTGCTGCAAGTGTCGGGTCAGATACATCCCGAATGAGGCATTGTACTCAATCATTGGTCTGATGAGTGATGAGTAAAGGGAGACTATGACCTCCCTTGATCTAGATGAGAATCCCTTCATGATAAGGTGGGCAATGTAGAAGGTCTTCCTAACTACTTTAGCTACATGGGTGTCGAATGACAGACTACTATCAACCTGGGTCCCCAAGTCCCTGATAACTTCTTCTGCACTCAGTGGATTGCCACCTATTTGGTAGCTAGAGGTAACCTTGTTTTTCCCAAAGGGTATGACTATGCATTTTTTGGCATTTAACTTCAGGCCGTGGCTCTGGCACCAGTTATCCGTTTCTGTGAGACCCTTCTGAAGGATATCTGTGTCAGATGTGTTTTCTACTATGGCGCCCAGTTTGCAGTCATCTGCAAACTTTGTCAGCCATAACCCTCCTGTGTTTGCTTGTACTTCGGAAAAGTAGATGCCAAACAAGAGTGGGCCCAGGACTGAGCCCTGTGGGACACCACTTGTGACAGGCTTTGAGTCTGACATGGCGCCAGCAATTCTGACCCTGTGGGTTCTGTCACTCAGCCAGTTTGCAACCCATCTTGTGATGTATGGGTTAACATTTAAGCTGATGAGTTTTTCAATGATACCCGAGTGGGGTATTGTATCGAAGGCCTTAGCCAGATCGCGGTAGGCTGTATGGACTGCCTTTCCCTCGTCAATGGCTTTGGTGACTGTTTCGAAGAAGTCAACCAAGTTTAAAAGGCATGATCTGCCTTTGACAAAGCCAAACTGGGATGGATCCAAAGTCTGCAAATTCCCTATGTCTTTATTTATGAGGTCCATTATGATCCTCTCCATGGCTTTGCAGATAAGGCTTGTCAAGCTAATGGGCCGGTAATTTCCAGGGTCGGTGGAGGCACCGCCTTTGTGAAGTGGGACCACAGTTGCAGTGCGCCACTCCTGGGTGCGTATCCAGGGGTAAGACTTTGATTAAACAACTGTCCTAGCTGTGGGTTTAATTCCTCATTGAGTTCGTGGAGCACACAGCTGGGGACACCATCAGGTCCCATGGATGCTGTGTTTTTTGCTTTGGAGAGAGCAGTTCTCACTTGGGCGCTGGAGATGTTTGGGGGGCTGCAATGGTTTGGTATAGATATCTCTCCTTTTGGGGGGGAGAGAAGTTTGCACTGAACCTGTCAGCCAGTATGTTGGCAATGTCTGTAGGATCAGTAATCTTCACATCATTTTGAACTAGTTCTGAGCATATCTGGGAGTTTCCTCCTAGGTTTCTAACATAGCTAAAGAAGGCCTTATGATTGTCTTTTGAGTCTTTAGCTATTTTTCTCTCGAAATTTGCTTTGGATGATTTTATGAGAGCTCTTAGTTTTTTACTTATAGTGATCAAGGGTGTCTTACCTTTTAAGGATTTTGCTCTATCTTGTAGTAGCTTCCTCCTTTTATTGTAGAGTTTGTTTATGGCTGGGGTCCACCAGACTGGACGCTTGCCTTTGGTACTAAGAGTCTTTGTTTTGTTTGGGATTGCCTTATCCATGCAGTCCTGCAGGTGCTGGTAGAAGGTGTTTGTAAGTGATTCAGCGGCTTGAGTACTGTTTTCCTCACTGCTCGGGGCCCTTAAAGGAGACCACACTAGTCTTTAGAAGTGTGAAGTCGGCTTTTGAGAATTTTTTTACTGTGGTCTTTTTTATTTCAGGTGGGGGTGGGATGAGGACCTCCAGCGAGATTAGTTTGTGATCTGATCTCACCAGTGAGGGTATACTTCGGTGTTGAACATTGTGCTCCCATGTTCGTGATGATGAGATCAAGTATGTTATCTCCTCTTGTGGGGATGGTGACTAGTTGTTCCATGGCATTTGAGTTTATGAATTCCAGGAACTTTTGGGCTAGGGTGTTTGGGCTTGAGTAGTGTTCCCAGTCTATATTTGGGTAATTGAAGTCACCTAGTATGATGGTGTTTGGTGATACATTTATCCCCTCTAGTGTTTTCAGGAAGGCCATGTGAGGTTCCTGAGTTTGTGAGGGTGGCCTGTAACATGCTACAATTTGCAGAGCAGTCTTGCCTATGGTTAATTGCACCTGGATGGTCTCCGATGCATCGTGCGTTGCCACCAGTCTTGAGGTGTGGGTGTCCTTGATGAATATGGATACCCCCCTCCTTTCTTGGTATTGTCTGGATTTTGGGGCCGGAACGCATGATATGAGGTAAAACCTGATAGCGCTGGGGTGCTCTCAGGAGCCTTGAACCAGGTTTCTGTCACAGCACAGACATCGATGTTCTCCATACTGAGAAGGGCCTCGAGTGCGTGCATTTTGAGATTTAGACTTCTGGCATTGAGCAGCATTACCCTTAGTTTTTTCCTTTTTTGTGTTCTAGGGTGGTAGGTTTAGAATTTGAGCCTTGCCTAAAAAAGGCACTATGGGGTGGCAAGAGCCTTTGCCAATATCCGGAATCCCAGGGTGACAGGTGCAAGCCGTCCCTTGAAGCAGCGTGGCTTGTCCAGCATGTCATCCCAGGCAGACAGATACTGGATCCCCTTTGAATGACACCAGTGTTTAAGCCAATTGTTAAAGCTGATCATCTTATCTCTGTATTGTGGCATCACTCTTGGTGAAGGTAGGATACTGCTCAAGGTCAGGGTCATACCTGCCTGGGCTACATAATCAGAGAGCTCCTCGATGTCTCTTTTCATGTAGTCCAAGGAGGTACGTCTCAGGTCGTTTACACCAGCGTGGACAATGACTGAGTCATATTTGTACTTGCTGTTGAGAGACCTGAGTGCTTGCGTTATGTGGCGGATTCTAGCGCCCGACAGGCAGCTTACTGTGACCTTCTCCTTACTCAGTCTGGTGAGCGGGACGCCAGTGTGTCTGACTATGGAGTCACCAATGACTAGTGTGTCTGGCATTGTGTTTGGCCTTAAGGGCTGTGACTGTTTGACACTCTGACTGTGAGGTCTATGTGTTGCAGGTGTTGTGTTCTGAGGTGGTGGTTGTTTGGGTGTCTGCTTTGGTGGCCTCTGCTGTTTTGGTAGATTTTGATCAGAGCCTCCAGTATGTCTTTGTGTGTTTATGTGTATGATTTGAGGTTGTAATGGTGCTATGTGAGACTGGGTCTATAGTGTGTGTGGTAACCTTCTCCTCCTGACTGGTCTTGCCAGTCCTGTGTTGAGAGAGCTCAGCCTCCAGTTTGGCCGTATAGTTGCATCTCTCGCATGTATTTGTGTTTTGTGGGAGGAGGAGAGGGTTGTCTGTGTACATGAGGCAATTGTAACATTGCCTCAGTATTCCCAGGTTCACCAGCTGAGCAGGAGAGGACACTAGCAACTGATCCCTCGACATGCTAGAAGGATAGACAAAAACTTTAAAAAAGATTCAGGGGGACGTGGGTGACCGATGAATGGGGGGTTACCTTTTTGGGGTACTATCTATGACAAGAGTGCCGTATCAAGGTAATAAGTACTGTAGGAGCAAGTGCTAGGTTTAACAGTAATGTACTGTCTATTAAATGACATTACTAGTAATACATTGTTTGTACCTTTTATAATGTTTCAGAAGATATATATATATATATATATATATATATATATATATATATATATATATATATATATAAAAACACTGTTATCTGAATAAGAGTATAACAGATTTGTTTGTGAGCTACACTTAAGAATTATAAAAGCTGCAGTATGTAAACTTAAAATGTGTGGATACATGTGATTTTTAAAGGCATGAAAATGTGTGAACTTGCAGCCTTTTTCTATGAAATGTATAAAACATTATATAAAGTTTGTAACTGCATTATTCTAGAAGATACAGCAACAAGACATAGGATGTGAAATCTGTAACAGTGATGTGAACCAGGAACTGTAATTTTTCTGCCCTTTGATTACAGGATTTGTGACTATTCCCAAGGCATGAATATAAAGATCTGTAAAAGAGCTATTAGACAGTTCTGTTAAGGAGATAACTAGATAAGAGCAGGAAAGCAAACTCCTAGTGGGTAAATGTGAAACTGTGCTTAACTACATCTGGTTTCTGTATGGAAAAGATATAAACCAACTAGATGAATGAGCAATAGTAAATAAAGAAGAGCGCTACCCCAACACCTGTTAAATACAGACTGGTGAGTTTTATTTTCTGCAGTTATGTTTCTGTTTTTTAAAATTCAACCAGTTTCGATATGAGCTTGGTAATTCTTTTAGTGAAAGTCACTGATAGTGTACAAAATGTAAATATTCCTAAATCATTACCTCACAGCTGAAAACTTACCTCATGGATGACTATAAATATAACTGTTTCAATGACCCAGGGTAGATTCTCCCCTTTCTTCCTTAATTCTAATGTTGCAGTTCTCATAGGCTAATAGCCATGTATTAGACAAACAACCACTGGGGTCATTATAATTCTAGCTTCTTCTTCTTTCGGCTTTTCCCGGTTAGGGGTCGCCACAGCAGATCACCTGTCCGCTCATGATTGGCAGTGAAGTTTTACAGTGTCGAGTTGTCAGCCCAGCGCCCAACCTTCCACAGAAAGCACACACATGCATGCACTCACACCTAGGGCAAATTTAGAGTGTCCAATCCACCTACAGCATGTCTTTGGGATGTGGGAGGAAACCAGAGCACCCGGAGGAAACCCAGGCAACCACAGGGAGGACATGCAGACTCCACACAGAAGACACCCCAGCCAAGGATCGAATCAGAGAACCTCTTGCTGTGAGGTGGCAACGCTAATCACTGCACCACCACAGCCACCCATTATAATTCTAGCTATGCCATCTAAATGTATTTCACTGGCTGGTCTGCCTTAGAGGTTATTTTAAAGGGTACATGCTAGTTAGGGCATGATTTAACAGCTGCCTCTGTTCATCAGAGACATATTCATCAGACCAGAGATTAATTTCCCATTTCCCATCCACTGGTCCAGATTATGCTTGAATGGGGTTTGGGAAGGGCTCTGCTTCACATGGGTGGGATTCAATTCCAGAAAAGGAGAATTCTCTGAGATTTGTACCTGTCCCTTCAACATGTCCTGTTTAAATCACAAGCAAATTTTAAATCCTCAGATCTAGTAGTTCTGATGCTGTTCATTTAGGAAATATGCAAAAGGTCCATCCAAGGATGCCTTATATGCCAGGAATAAATCACCTCTCAGCAGTCTGTAGGAAACAGGTTATAAGGATAGGGCATTGAGGTGATTTGCATAGGGTATTGTGCCTGCACCCTGTATACTTTTTTGCCTGGAATCTCTTTATATATTCTAGTTGTTGCATGTGCCTGAGCAGGTACTTACTAAAGGGATTTTTATTGTCAATAATGCCTTTGATGAGGGCTGAGTACAGTGGCAAAATGACTTCCCTGGACCTAGATGCTAGACTTTACTTATAAGTTGAGTGTCATAGAATTCTTTTCTTACCACCTTAGTCATGTTGGTTGAAACCCAGGTTACTATCAACAAGAGTGCCCAAATCCCTGACTACTGTGTCTACTTTTAGGGATGTTTTATTGTTAAGGAAAATTTCTGTGGTGGCCAACTTCCTCAAAGGTACTATTATCCATTTATTTGCATTGAGCTTTAATTCATGTCTTGGCATCAGCCATTTGTCTGTGTCATATCTTACTGTAAAATGTTAGTATTTGGGTGGTGGTGCTTGTATCTTAGCTTGCAATCATCTGCAAACTTGTTAAGCCAGAGGACCTTGACATTGCCCTTGACTTCCAAGAAATAGATGCCAAAGAGGAGCAGACCCAGCATAGAGCCCCAGAAGACTTGACTGGTGATCAGCCTCTTTGTGGAGGTTGTCTCTTCAATCCTAACCTCCTGGGTCCTGTCTGAGAGTGAACTGATATCCAATGGGTTACACAGGGGTTTATGCCAAATTCCATTAATTTGTTTACACTACCTGAGTAGCATATTGTATGAAATGCCTTAGCTAGGTCAAAGTAGGCAGTATTAACTGTTTTGCCCTGATCCATTGTCTTAGTGACCTTATCAAAGAAGTTCACAAGTTTAGTAGGCATGACCTGCCTTTGATGAAACCAAACTGGGTTGAGTCCAGATAATGAAGGTATTTTCTGTCTTTTTTAAGCATTTCCATGGTAATTATTTCCATGGCTCTGAATATGAGATTAATCAGACTAATGAGTCTGTAGTTTTCAGGATCCATTGATAGCCCAGCTTTGTGGACATGATGACCATTGCAGTCCTCTATTCATGTAGCATGAAGGTTGTTTGGTGGCTATGACTGAATAGAGATTCCATTGACTATGACAGGTGCAATGATCTGAGCTACTGCCAGCCATGCCAGGAGAAGTAGGGCAGTGAATGTATAACATATGCTGGCACAGCTAGCTAGAATTTTGGAAAGAATTATATGTTATTTGTATATCAAACTGATTTGTAAACATGCTTGTGTTTAAAAATATATTTTTACATTTGCTTGTGTTAAATGTATCAACAGTGTGCCCTGTTGGAAAGAAAATAAATGCACATGCATTATTGTAACTGAATTAAATATATATGTTTTAATAGAGGATACTGGAAGGGAAGAGGTTAATCACAATTCAGCTGCAGCAAACTTTGAAAAATAGTTGAAATTAAATTAGGCCATAAATGTTGTAGCTTATAGTTCTGGTTGCAGATGGAGCCAAAATGTCTGGGAAACCAACTATTAGGAAGCCTTCTTTAATGTCTCTAGCAGGGGAGCTAACTACTACTCTGGGAGGGTAGAGGTTTGAAATTTTTTTATGACTTCTAGGAGCTGCAGCAGATCGGAGCAAAGCTCTATCTGTATCTATAGTAAGACATATATGCTAAAATCCTTACAGCTTCTAGCAATTGGGTTTGCATGGGAACTAGAAGTCAGATGACCAGATGTATGTAATATCATTCTGTACAGGAATAATGTTTTAGTATTAGAGGAGACTGAAGTCTCAGGAGCACTCTGTTTTTCAAACCTGACCAACAATGGAGACCACTCACCTACTTCATCTTGCCTTGTGCTAGTAAATGACCAGGGATAGTAATTGTCTGAATCAGTTAGGAAAATATAGTGAGAATAGTTGAGTATTGTTTTTCTGTAACTGTGTAAATCTTTCTAACTCTGTTACTTTTAATATTTCCTGTGATGAAACTCTGGTGTTTACTGTAAATAGATATTTAGTATTTTCATGTTCTTTTATTATTTATTTTTAAATATATTTAAACTTCTCATTGTGGCTGGTCCTTTTAGAAAAATATTTAAGTTTTGAGAGTATTAGCATATATGTATTTGATGATAACTGTGGCCACTCCTGAAAGCCTCGCTGTTTGGTCAACATTACCAATTGTATTAATATTAATTTCACTCAGTAAAATTGGATACCTTTGCAAGAACCTTAGGTAGCTGGCTTTGTAGTGCCTGGTGGTAGTGATAACTATCTTATAGTCTGGGCAGGAGGTGGCACAATAGGTAAATCTGTGCCAGCCTTTCCCAGGTGTGTGTGTGTGTGTGTGTGTGTGTGTGTGTGTGTGTGTGTGTGTGTGTGTGTGTGTGTGTGTGTGTGTGTGTGTGTGCCAGCTATTTGGAGCAGGAACACGAAGCACTGGCTTTACAGAGAGAGTGGTAGAGGACTTGGCTTGAGCACTTGGCTGAGGACTTAACTTTGCAGCTCTACCAGTGGGGGGGCCTTACTGGAGCTTGGGGAAGAGACAGAGATAGAAACCCAGACCCTGGGTTGAGTGTATTCCCTGTGTGCTCTTAAGGGAAATTGTGCTTGTTGCAGAGAGGTCTGCATCTGGAAATTGTATTCCAAGTGAACATCCCTCTCCAGTGTCAGTGGTGAGGATTCAGTCTCCTTGATTACTGGCCAGAGTGAAGACATCACAGCAGGTCATATTTCAGGCTATTTAGAAGGCATACTCCTTGAATGCAGTGGCTGAGACATCAGAGTTTTATTAAATTTGTTGGATATACTGATGGTTGTTTCTTTTTTGCTGCAAGGCAACTTTTTACTTTGTGCAGCAGTTGGTTTATTTAGAAGGCATCTTGGAACATTATTGGGGCCTATCAAAGTTGTATTCTTGGCTTTAGAGATCAACTTTAAGACCTGCTCCCTACTGATAATTGGAGGAGTTATGATAGATGGTATTTCCTAAGGGTGGCTGGGATGAGAGGAAGTAAAACTGGAGCTGAAGTTGCTAGCCTGAAGATTTGCTGCATCTCCCAGGTCCATGAAAGTGGCTTTGTTTACCAGCAGTTTGGCACACTGTTTTGTACTTCCTTTGAAATGTCAGACATAACTAAATAAGGTTTTATGGTTGTCCATGGCCTGGGATGCTATCTTTACCTCAACACTTGCTTTGTTAGACTTAATTTGTCCTTTCAGCTGTCTATTAAGTTTGATGAAAGTGTTTTTATCATTTTTGGTGCTACACCTCCTAATTTTAGCTATAATGTCTTTTACTGTTACTGTACAATGTGTTTACATTTGGATTCTACCAGGATTGTTTATTTTTTATGTTAGTTTTGGGATTACTTCTGGTAGGCACTGACATCTCTATGCAGTCACTGGCATGGTTGTACAGAGCCTCTGTAAATAATTCTGCAAAGGCTGGTGTTTTATCTAGGTTTGGAGAGGCTTGAAATTTTGACAGGTTATTGCTTAATAAAATATAGTTTGCTTTAGAGTTGTTTCCTAAGTGTGACATGGTTTACTGGGGTTACAGAACTGATTTTTATTTTTAAAGTAGACTGCTTTGTGGTCTGACCTTACTAGAGAGGACATATCACTGGGGAGGTGTGTGTGTGTGTGTCTGTGTGTGTGTGTGTGTGTGTGTGTGTGTGTGTGTGTGTGTGTGTGTGTGTGTGTGTGTGTGTGTGTGTGTGTGTGTGTGTGTGTGTGTGTGTGTGTGTGTGTGTGTGTGTAAGGGGGGAGAGTGCAGTGTTTCCCCATGTTTGTGAGTACCTGGTCCATTATGTTTGTACCTCTGGTAGGGGTATGAACTATCTGGCTCATGGGGTTTGTGTTTGTAAGGACTAGGAATCTCTTCATTTGCAACTTTGGGGTCATGTTAGGATTCCTTATTTATAGAAGGATAATAAAACTCCCCCATGAGTATGGTATTTGGTTGGATGATGTGTGCCTCCAGTAGGTCTAAGTATGAGATATGGGTTTCATGAAACACATCAGGTGCCCTGTAGCTTGCTAGGATAATGTATGGAACTTTTTCCATGGTAATCTGGATGTGGAGGAACTCCAGAGTGTCATCTTGTTTAACCAACATAGAGGTTTCTGATGTAGCTCAAGACACCTCCACCTTTAGTCCTTGCCTATGCAGTTACTGGTATAAATGTGCAAAAAGCACTGAATCCTTGCACTGTCAGGATACTTACTGTGGCTTTAAAAAATGTCTGAGTAACTGCACAGATGTCTGCATTCTCCAGGGTAAGGAAAGCTTGGAGGGAGTGGAACTTCTTGTTTAGACTCTTGGTTCCTCATTAAAACAATCCAGGGTGTAAGTAACATGTAATGTTATGTAATGGACAAGGGTAAGGTGGTCCACACAGCCTATCTAGACCTTGCCAAGGCCTTTGACACCATCCCCCACTCTGGAATCATAGATAAACTTACTAAGCTGGGCATTAATCCCTACATCACTCAATGGGTTGCCAACTGGCTTACTGATAGAACCCACACTGTAAAAGTAGCCAACTCCAAATCCAGCTCCAGACAAGTGACAAGTGGAGTACCTCAGGGTTCAGTCCTGGGACCTCTCTTGTTTTGCATCTACTTCTCTGAAGTACAGGCCAACACTAATGGACTCTGGATAACAAAGTTCGCAGATGAGTGCAAACTGGGAGCCATTACTGAATCCCCAAATGATGTGGATACTCTACAAAAGGGCCTTACAAAAAAAGATGCTTGGTGCCAGAGCCATGGGCTCAAGCTCAATGCCAAGAAATGTATAGTTATCCCCTTTGGGAAAAAAACATGTATCTGTGAATTACCATATAGGTGGCAGTACACTAAACACCGAAAGTGTGATAGACTTAGGAACACAGGTGGACAGTGGTCTCACCTTCGATAACCACATTGCCACAATAGTCAGGAAATCCTTCTATGTGGCACACCTCATCACTAAGGGATTTTCATCCAGAAAAAAGGAGGTCATTGTCCCACTGTACTCATCCCTCATTAGACCCATTATAGAATACAACGCTGTTAGAAAAATATGTATTAATGTGTGTATGCTTAATGCCAATTAATAATCAAATGAATTATTATGCTTTTCATTCTATTTTTCATGCACTGTGTTATATATAAATTGAGTTTCATATGAGACTGAAAAAGATGCTTTTTGAAAACTGCAGTATGCTTTCTGAAACTTGCAAGATGCCCTCTGACCTAGTAACTGCTAGCACAGCAATATTCATGTTTATGCCTTTTGGAAATGTACTTGAGAAGCAGGTGCTTATCTGCTAGGTCAGGAATGAATGAATGACCAATACTATATTCTGTAAATGTAATGATTTCAAACAATCAGCTCTGTTCGAAGCATGAGAACATGTGCAGCTGCAGTAACTTAGAGATAAAGTAGACAAAGGATTATTAGAGAAATGAACTGTTAGCATTGTGCATGAATTAGCCATAGTACCTTGAATGGTAACATAACATGTATCTAACTGGGAATAATCAAGGCCATGTTGTTTTCCTCAGGAAGTTTCACATAAAAATTGATAAATCAGCAGAAATTCATGGGAATGATGGTCAACAGATGATGATGAAAAAGGTGGTAATCTGTTACGTCAGCTTGGTAGGCCATGTCTAGTTAGAGAATGTATAAAAATGAAAGTATTTCCTGTTTCTAGTTAGACAAACTCTGTAATACCACGTTTTTGTCTCCTTGCTGCAAGATTAAAGTGCCTTAACCTGAACCTACTGTGTTTTGATAATTTTTAAAGTATATTTTTCCTTTGACAGTTTGGTCCTTCGGACCGGAAAGTACCTCTCGCTCTAGGCCTAGGTCAGAATTGGGCCCTTTGGCATGCATCTGTACGGAGAAGAGGCCAAATTGGCTCTTCTGTTTTGAAAGACCTCCAACTGAATTGTTGTTCGAAAGAGGCCAGCCACTGTTTCTGATCTGGGATTGTAGGACGAGTCAACGATCCGGTGGATCAACTCACGGAGGGTCAGGTAAGGAGGAATTACCTTATTTCTGTTTTAAGATCAGGGACTAGTTACAGGAAGATTTGCATGTGCAGATCAGGGACAAAAAAGGGGTTACTGTTTTGTCATAGATCAGGGAAACAGGATAGGTAGGCAGTTATTCTAGATAAACTGTGAAAAGGTATAGAACTGTGGTACCATGTGATAAAGAGGGTTACATAATAATTTACAGCTTAGCTAAGGCAACAATGGGAAATCAGTGTACGAAAAGTTCCCGAGACCCGCCCCTAACTGAAGACGTAAAATATATGCAATTACAGCGTGCCGACAATATTAAGTATTATACAAAATGGGTTGATAAGTATAAATTCAATGGTAATTTAGATAAACTCACACTTATTAAACTTGTCAGGCAACTAAAAACAGACGCAAAAGGTCAATTAAAAAAGCAACGACAATTAGGAGTCCCTCAGGCGCATAGGTGGCTTGAGGAAGCAAATTGCAGGGAACAAAAGATAAAGAATTCAAAAACGATGTTCTTAGACAAAGAAGATAATAACTTGGTAATAGCAACGACCCCTCCTTCGCCCCTCCGCTACCCTTACCAGAATATGAAGCGAGTGGACAAGCTGACCACCTCCGCTATATCCAGCTGTTTCCACAGCATCAAAACCATTTGTCAGGGATCCCATCGAGACAAGGTCTCGAACACGCGACTTGAGAAGGGAGATTGAACTATGTGAAATAAATAGAAAATCACAAGCTATGAGTGAGGAAGAAATATGTCCACTCATAGAAGTACCAAATCCTCAGGCAGGACAAGCAGGACAGGATCCGACTCTTTTAGTTTATAGACCGTGGACACAGGAAGATATCCAGAAAACCACGGAGGGAATTCCCCATCTGAAAGTGAATTTTCGAAAATTTTTAGAAGACTTACAGGGTATGAGATTAAGTTACCATTTGAATGGAGAAGAAGTAGAAAAAGTAGTTAGACAAATTGTAGGTCCAGATTGGCAAATGATCAGTGGCGAATGGAATCCTCGTGACGCACAGCTTAGACCACTCCCACATACTAATGCAGAATTGGATGGCAGAGTGAAAGGTCTGACAGACCGAATCTCTGAAAAGTGGAAGCCTAGGGCTGATTGGACTTGCATTAATCAGTGCATTCAACAAGAAGGTGAAACAGTTGATAGATATTATGCTAGATTATTAGAGTGTTTTAATAACCACTGCGGAATGCAGATACCAGAAAACCAGACACAAGATTCCCCATATGAACAACAGCTAAAGAATGCATTCTTGAAGGGTAGTATAACTCCCATTAGCAGGTTTATTACAAAGCACATGGTAGATCATCGTATGAGTAGATTGCAGCCATTACTTGAATATGCTAGACATGCAGAGAGACATTTTAATAGTAAAAAGAAAAAGAAAACTCAAGTATTTTCAGCAGAAGATGGGTCAGAAGTATTTGTAGTACAAACTGGGAGAAAGGATAAGAAAAATACCCAGGGAAATAAACAATCTGACAAGTGATCAGAAGATTTTGAAGAAAGAAAGAAAAGAGGTGAATATTTTAAATGCGGGAAAAAAGGACATTTAGCAAGGGATTGCAGGCTAAATAAGAAGGTGACTACAGAAAATAAGGAAGATGAGGAATGACTGACTATATGATAGCCAGGAATCACTAAATGGAAATAAACAGGAAAAGACATGTACAAATGTGATAGCAAGGGTAGAGGATGTGACAGAAGGGGTAGAGGATGTACATGAATTTGTAGACATTGAAGAAAATGAAATTTTGGACTTAGCCTTATTGAGCCTAGAGCTTTACTTAGCAGATACAAAACCGGAAGTGACGCTTCTGGTAGAGGGGAGGAAGTCACATTTTATGTAACTCAGGGGCTTCACGGACCCTGATACACCCTTCCAAATTACTGGAAGATTCAGAATCACCAGATTATATACTAGTGAAGGCAGCTAATGGACAGCTGTATCGGGAGCCACTCTCCCATGACATAGCAATAACAGACCCCGTTTCAGGAATGACCCAGAGAAGTAAAATTGTAGTTTTTGCAAAATGCCCAGTAAACCTTTTGGGTAGAGACTTAATGCAGATATTTGGCATAGCCGTAGTTCCAACCATGCAGGGTATGGAAGCACAGCGACAAATGGATACTTTTGTAGTGCGACCGGAGGGTGAGACATATTATTGGTACAGCCAGGACTTGGTTACGACTGGTCCAGGGGCAGTAACCGAAGAACTGATGAACATAGCCATCAGTAAGTCCCCCTCCCTCGACATTGACAAACAGCATTTGTTGCATTGTACTCTATATTACTGTAATAGACCAGGACCTGATAAAGATTATGAGCAAGAATTGTTTCAGAACCACGCAAACAGACTAGTGTTACGAAACTTGTACTGGGATGCAGAAGGAAACAGTGTAGTAAGCTGTTCATTGCCCCAGGAATTTTTAGCACTTTACAAATCTAATCAATTGCCATATGTTAGCTTAACTAAGAATAGAAATTTGAAATGGGCAGACTTAGGAGAAAAAGTCACAAGGTGGGAAAAGCAGACAGAATTAGAACTCTCCAAACAAGGAGTACAGAAACAGAAATTGAATTGGATAACACAGACACACCCAGCTGTGCACTCACAGGCCAGTCAGAATAGCTGAGTATTACTCTTATTGGAAGAAGAGGAAAAAGAATTGCGAGACATACCAGACATTCTCTGGTCAGCAGGGAAATCAGATGTAGGACTAATACGAACAGCAGGACCAGTTACTATTACGCCAAAGTCAGCATTTAGACCCCAGAAAAAGACAGTATCCCTTGAGAAAGGATGCAGAGATAGGGATCAAACCTATAATAGCAGCCTTACTTAAGGAAGGAGTCTGAATAGAATCTCCTGATTCACCGTGTAATACACCCTTATTTCCTGTCAGGAAAGCAAATGGGGAATGGCTTATGGTCCAAGATTTACAAGCTGTGAATGATGCAGTTATACCCAGGGCACCAACGGTGCCAGACCTGCACACCTTATTGAATGATTTAAAACCTCAGCAAAAGTATTTTTCTGTGGTAGATATTAGTAATGCATTTTTCTCAATACCTATACACCCCGACAGCCAACATTGGTTTGCATTTACATTTCAGGGGAAACGGTATACATATACGAGATTACCACAGGGATATTGTGAAAGTCCAACAATATTTGCACAAGAAATGGCAAGCAACCTGGCAGGATTTATCCCACCGAAAGGTAGTCAGATTTTACTTTATGTAGACGACATTCTGCTGGCAGCCCCCACCCAGCAAGAATGTAAAGAGGACACCATAGCATTATTACAGTTTTTAGCTACTCACGGACACAAAGTAAACAAGAACAAACTACAACTTTGGAGAAAACAAGTAAAGTACTTGGGATATGTAATATCCAAGAAAGGTAGAATATTAGACGAAGATAGAAAGACAGCAATATTGCAAGCACCTAGACCAACTACCAAGAAGGAAATGATGTCCTTCCTGGGAACTACTAACTTTTGTCAGAGTTGGATACCAAATTATGCTTTGGAATCTGCTCCACTGGCCAATTTAATATTCAAAAAGCCGATGGCAGCACAGGATTTATTACAATGGACACCAGAAGCAGAAGCAGCTTTCTGCAAGCTGAAACAACTGATAGCATCATCCTTAGTTTTAGGATTACCAAACTATCATAAGCAATTTTTTCAAACTGTAGACTGTAAGCAGGGTTATATGACATCAGTATTGACACAGTAGCATGGGGACAAGCAATGCCCCATATCTTACTATTCATCACAGTTAGACCCAGTGGCATGGTCCCTGCCCCACTGTGTACAAGCAGTAGTTGCAGCTGCAATGGCAGTGCAGGCTTCGGCCTCAGTAGTGTTATTAAACCCTCTCACATTGAGAGTGTCTCATGCAGTCACAATTATTTTACTGCAAGAAAAAGTAGCATATCTTTCTCCTGCTAGACATCTTTCCTGTATGACTATACTGTTGAGACAACCTCATATGACAATTGAATGATGCACAACTTTGAATCCGTCAACCTTGCTCCCAAACCCTGCAGATGGCAAACTGCACTGCTGCCTGCAGGAGATTGAGCAAAAGACATTACCTAGACAAGACCTTACAGATGTTCCCTTGGATGATGCCGAGGTGACATACTATGTGGACGGCTCATGCAGGAGGGGTCCTACAGGACAGATCCTAGTGGGGTATGCAGTCGTTTCTGATACTGAAACTTTAGAAGCAAAACCTTTACCACACAATTTATCTGCACAAGCAGCAGAGTTGATTGCCTTGACAAGGGCATGTACCTTAGCAAAAGGTAAGAAAGTGAATATTTATACTGACAGTCAGTATGCTTTGTCTACTGTACATGTTTTGGCGCAGCAGTGGAAAAATAGAGGAATGATAACATCTACTGGTAAACCAATTAATCATGGGCACTATTCATTTTAGATTTATTAGACTCTATTCAGTTACCTCAAAAAGTAGCTATTTGCAAATGCGTAGCTCATACTAAGCAACAGGATAGGATTTCAAAAGGTAATGCGCGGGCTGATACAGCTGCAAAACAGGCAGCTTCAGCCTCAGAAGCTTTTCTTTTGAGTGAGGAATTACAACCCTCTGAGATTTTAGATTTAGAAATGTTAAAAACAATGCAGACACTTACTACAAATGTAGAAAAACAGAAGTGGATAAAACGAGGCGCAATCCTTGAAAAGGGACTGTACATCTCCAAGGAAAAGAAACCAATTTTGCCATCTAACTTGTTTAGATATGCAGCTTTGTTGAGCCATGGGCAGAGCCATGTCTCAACAGGGGGGATGGTACAGTTAGTGAATCGAGTGTTTACAACCTATGGATTTACAAATTACACAAAAAATTTTTGTGCAGCATGCCATGTTTGTAACAAGCATCACGCACAAGGGGCATTGAAGCCTAAGCAAGGGAGTTTCCCTACACCGCCATATCCATTTCATACTATTTGTATGGATTTCATAGAACTGAATAAATGCGAGAATAAAAAGTATTGCTTTATCATTATAGATATGTTTTCCAAATGGGTGGAAGCTTTTCCAACTAAAAATCCAAATGCAGCTACTGTTGCAAAGGTCCTTGTTAAAGAAATTATACCCAGATTTGGCATACCGGAAATAATTTATAGTGATAACGGTACACATTTCGTGAACCAAACAGTACAGCAACTTAGTCGTTATTTTGGAATATCATTAAAAAATCACTGCGTTTACCACCCCCAATCTTCAGGGTTAGTAGAGAGGCATAATGGGGTGTTGAAGAGTAAGCTTAGGAAGTTGATGAGCGAGACACAAAAGAACTGGGTGCACTGTTTGCCTTTAGAACTGTTGAGCATGAGAACTGTTCCAAATGCAAAGGGATTAACTCCTTTTGAAACTTTGTTTGGGAGGGCATATTATACACCTCAGTGGAAACCTCTCATGTCTGCAGAGCAAGAGGCTGACAGTTCACTTGCAGGGTATATGAGACGATTTTTGAATAACAAACTTTTGCAGTTAAATTCTGTTTCAGATAAAGAGCAACCAAAATCGGAAGCACTAGTAGCCCCTGACACCTGGGTGTGGGTGAAGATTGTGATGCGAAAGAACTGGAGTTCTCTGAAGTTGGAAGGACCGTACCAGGTACTACTGTCGACACCCACTGCAGTCAAGATCGCGGAGCGAGCTTCCTGGATTCATTTGATGCACTGTAAACTGGTTAAGAACTTTGAATTGGATAAAAACTTTGTTACTGTTGTACAACAAGAACATAATGGCCAGGTACAGAGTGAATAGAGACATTGAGCAACCTCAGAAAACTTGTATGATCATTGTAATAACTATGCTAATCACACTGTTCTTTTTGTTGTGGCCACTCCTTTTTCCTGCCACGAAAGTTGAACTGATTAAACATAATGAACCAAACATAGACTGGCATCCGAACTTTAACACTTATCAGGCAATTACACATGTGTATGCTGAGTCTTTTAATGTTTCGAACTGCTGGGTCTGCATGGCCATACCAACAGCATACAGGGGTTTATTGATGGCTGCTATCCCCCTAGGGGTCAATGAGACCTGGGAAAATCTGTTTTTTGACACAGTTGCTATTAAAGCACATGATAAGGTAGCACTGTATTTGCCTGTAACACAAAAAGGAATTGTATGTTTTTACAAAAATGATACCATCCAAGTGGGATGGAGTAAGTGTAATGTCACTGTACAGTATAAATGTTATAAAAAAACAAATGATTTAGGTGGATCTTGTAGTACAGATTATGACTCATTTTTGAAATCTATGCATAAGACTCTTGATCAGGTACAACGTAATCCTGTACTTTTCAAACAGTTATCTGTAATAGATAGGAAAATGTTTCATGCAGGGCAGTCATTTCGTAACAAAGTAACAACTAAAGTATAGGACTGTTATTTTGTGTGTGGTAAAAAAGCATATAAATGGTTACCTGAGAATTGGTTTGGCAGTTATTTTTTGGGGTACCTGGTCCCGGCCATCCGACACACTGCAGTTTTGCCTCAGGGAAATATTTGAAATACCCGAGATGTGACCAAAAAGACTGTTAAGAAACCTGAGAATCCAGTGGGACAGATCGAAGCGGGCTGGAAAGACCATCGTAATGTGGGAACCAAACTTGCGCACATGGACTTGAGTGATGCTGTCATATCCTGGGCAGGTATATTACCAGCATATGGTGCAGTTAAATCGATATGGGAGCTGCAAAAACTGTCAAAACTTCTCGAAGTAATGAGTAACGCAACTTTTTCTGCTCTTGAACTGATAACTGATGAACTGAATGGCATGAGAACTGTAGTACTCCAAAACCGAATGGCTCTTGACTTCACCCTAGCGGTGAGGGGTGGGACGTGCACTTTAATCAAAGAAGAATGCTGTGCATTTATTCCTGATCATCAGCATGAGATTAACGATCATCTCGAGGTGATTCAGCAAGTGTCGGCCATGACCAAACCAGGCCCAAACCCTCTGACAGTCTTTTTCCAGAATGTATTTGGGGGTTGGGGTTCCATCCTAATGAACATATTGATTGCCATTGGGGTAGGATTACTCCTAATAGGAGTTTGTGTTTGTTGTGGAATCCCCTGCATGAAGAAATTAATCAAAGAATTCATAGATATATCAGTATCTGAGACTATGTATCAAAGTACTGAATTTGAAGAGCTGCTAGAATGCGAAACACTTTCATAAAAGTTTAAACTGAATGACTTTCTTAACTGCAAATCCTGGTTGGAAGAGGTTAGGAAAAGAAGCAAACTGTTTATTCTTTTTTGAAAATAGAATTAAAAAGTATTAACAGGAGGGAAATGTTAGAAAAATATGTATTAATGTGTGTATGCTTAATGCCAATTAATAATCAAATGAATTAATACGCTTTTCATTCTATTTTTCATGCACTGTGTTATATATAAATTGAGTTTCATATGAGACTGAAAAAGATGCTTTTTGAAAACTGCAGTATGCTTTCTGAAACTTGCAAGATGCCCTCTGACCTAGTAACTGCTAGCACAGCAATATTCATATTTATGCCTTTTGGAAATGTACTTGAGAAGCAAGTGCTTATCTGCTAGGTCAGGAACGAATGAATGAACAATATTATATTCTGTAAATGTAATGATTTCAAACAATCAGCTCTGTTCAAAGCATGAGAACATGTGCAGCTGCAGTAACGTAGAGATAAAGTAGACAAAGGATTATTAGAGAAATGAACTGTTAGCATTGTGCTTGAATTAGCCATAGTACCTTGAATGCTAACATAACATGTATCTAACTGGGAGTAATCAAGGCCATGTTGTTTTCCTCAGGAAGTTTCAGATAAAAATTGATAAATCAGCAGAAATTCATGGGAATGATGGTCAACAGATGATGATGAAAAAGGTGGTAATCTGTTACGTCAGCTTGGTAGGCCATGTCTAGTTAGAGAATGTATAAAAATGAAAGTATTTCCTGTTTCTAGTTAGACAAACTCTGTAATAGCACGTTTTTGTCTCCTTGCTGCAAGATTAAAGTGCCTTAATCTGAACCTACCGTGTTTTGATAATTTTTAAAGTATATTTTTCCTTTGACAAACACCCCATTTGGTATGTACCTCTCAAGACATCTGCAACAACTGGAAAGGCCGCAGAAATACCTCACTAAAAGAATCACAGGCCTAAAGCAGATGCCCTACGCTGACCGCCTTAAAGAACTCCAGCTATACTCTGTCGCATATCGTCTACTCAGAGGCGATCTTTGCTTAACATACAAGGCCATGTCAAACCCAGAGCTGTTGGACATGCTACACTTAAAGAAATCCCAATCCCTCAGAGCCACATGCTCCAGGGATCTAAACCTTGTCATCACAATAAACAAAACATGCTGGAGGGATAGGTTCCTGACCCAGAGACTCCCCAGACTCTGGAATAGATTGCCTATACATGTCAAGCAGAGTGCCTCTTTGGTCCTCTTCAAAAGGAACCTTGATGATTGGATGGGAGAAAGGAAATTCACCCCGGGGATCACGTCAGTCGCCCTGCTAGACAGGGGTCCAGGGAAGTAAATAGTGTGGGAAGAAATAGCCAGGGAATTGTTATGGCTAGGCTTGTATAGGCCCCAGGGCTGATAGCCTAGTACCAACCTATGAACCTATGAACCTATGAATATGCAGACCATCTCAAAGCCCTATCCCCTGTATTTTGACTCCTACAGGCTGTTGAGAGCAAATCTATGCCTGGCATACAAAGCATTGTCAGAACACACCTTGATGGCCCTCCTGCATATCCACAAAACAAACAGCACCAAAATTTCCCATTCTAAAGATTTAAACCTTGCCTGTGGTATAAACAGGACCTGCTGGTGAAGCAGGTACATTGCCCAGACACTGTTCCTTCTCTGTAACAGGCTCCCCTTCCATGTGAAGCAGAGTACTGTTTTTCTATAACCCAATTTAATTGTAACTTCGACAATCTGATGGGGAACAGGAGATGTGTCCCTGGTTTGGCACCTATGTCTGTAATGGACACAAGCAGCCTGTAAACGGTTCATCTCCCAGGCCCCTGCTTATAAATGTTTAATCTCCCAAGCCCCTGCTTATAAATGTTTAATCTCCCAGGCCCCTGCTTATAAATGTTTAATCTCCCAAGCCCCTGCTTATAAATGTTTAATCTCCCAAGCCCCTGCTTATAAATGTTTAATCTCCCAAGCCCCTGCTTATAAATGTTTAATCTCCCAAGCCCCTGCTTATAAATGTTTAATCTCCCAAGCCCCTGCTTATAAATGTTTAATCTCCCAAGCCCCTGCTTATAAATGTTTAATCTCCCAAGCCCCTGCTTATAAATGTTTAATCTCCCAAGCCCCTGCTTATAAATGTTTAATCTCCCAGGCCCCTGCTTATAAATGTTTAATCTCCCAAGCCCCTGCTTATAAATGTTTAATCCCTGCTTATAAATGTTTAATCTCCCAAGCCCCTGCTTATAAATGTTTAATCTCCCAAGCCCCTGCTTATAAATGTTTAATCTCCCAAGCCCCTGCTTATAAATGTTTAATCTCCCAAGCCCCTGCTTATAAATGTTTAATCTCCCAGGCCCCTGCTTATAAATGTTTAATCTCCCAGGCCCCTGCTTATAAATGTTTAATCTCCCAAGCCCCTGCTTATAAATGTTTAATCTCTCAAACCTCTGCTTGCACTTGTCAAGTGGTCCAGAACTTGTCAGAAATTTGGGATGCATGGCTTGGCTTAAAAAGGCCCTTGTGGTCATTAGCCTAGTACTCACCAATGAATCTATGAACTTGGCACTGAGCAGCAATTTAGATTTACTTCGGTAGATTTTCCTATGTTAGAAGCTTTGTCACTATGGTATTGTGTAAAAAAGGCTCTTTGAGGAAGGACAATGTTTAGTAAATATTCAAAAGCCTATGGGGTACAGGTTCAAACTATCCTTGGCAAAGAATGTGGTTTGTTAACCATGCACTTCCATAGTGACACATACTGTATCCCCCTAGAATGACACCAGAAACAAGACCAATTATTAATTTTAATCATCTTCTGTTCATATTGTGGCATCATCCTTCGTGAAGGTAGAATGTTACTTAATACTAAGCCCATACCACCCTTTGGCACACAGTCAAAGAGTTGCATAATGTCTCTCTTCATATAGTCTAGGGAGGTGCCTCTCAGGTTATTTACACCTACATGGACTATGATTAAGTAGTACTAGTATCTATGATGCAATAATTTGAGTGCTTGCATAACTTGGAGGATCATGACCCCTTGTAGGCAACTGTTATTTTCTCCTTGTTCAACCTGGTGAGTAGTGTATCAGTGTGTCGTACAATGGAGTCCCCTATGACCAGAGCCCTGGGTAGGCCACTGGCTTGCCTTATGGGCTTGGTAGTTGAGGCTCCACTGGGTGTGGCTATATGTATAGTGTTATGTGTTGTTTCTGTTGAGTGCTTTCAGGTTTTCTGAAGATAATTTTTATAGGTGAAATCTCTGGAAGGTCTTCAGGGTTTCGGAAGACTGCATTTAAGTGCCTCAGCATAAGTAGGTATATGTATGGGTTAGTGAAGGGATTTATGCGTCATCTTTATGTTGGTTTCTTCAGTACATCAAACTAGCTTCAGTAAATAAAAGCAAATATAATTATTCCTTCTCAACTTTCATTGAATCTGCTATGAAAACTGACATACTCTATAAAGTTTATAAACTTATGAAATGAGAAAAAGGTATTTATGATTTGTAAATTTGAAAAAGGATTGTGTATTATTCCTCGTTAAAAAAATCTAAGAGGACCTTTCAGCCACCTAACCTGGACCGAAATACTAAAGGTGGAGGTGTGTCCATATTCATTAAGGATATCCACACCTCCAGGCTAGTTGCTCAGCATAATACATCCGAGATTATCCAAGTGCAAATAACTCTGTGCAAGACCGCAATCCAAATTGTAACTTGCTACAGATCCCCCACCATGCCACAGGATTCCCACTCCTCATTTCTTGATACACTGGAAAAGATTAGGGTACAACCTAACACCCTAATAATGGATGATTTCAATTACCCCACCATTAACTGGGAAAACTACTCATGTACCAACTCTTTTGCTCAACATTTTCCAGAATTCATAAATTCCAATGCCTTGGATCAACTTATCCACACCCCCACCAGGGGCAGCAATATCCTAGACCTGGTCATTACCAACATAGGCGACCAGTGTTCCACACCAGAGGTCAATTCCTCATTGGTCAGATCCGACCACAAGCTAATCAGCCTAGACATCCACATCCCGCCCCCACCCCCCATTAGGGAAACCACCGTAAAACATTTCTCCAAAGCCAACTTCATGCTTCTTAAGACAGAAGTGGCAAACTTCATGACACCCATGCAGATGGACGATAGAGGTACAACTGTTGAATTCTACACAAATCCACTTTATAAGCACTTACAAGAGTGCATGGATCGTGCTATCTCTAACAGAACCAAGATGCTATCCTCCAAAAAAAGGAATCCAATCTGGTGGTCCCCTGCCATAAACAAACTCTACAACAGAAGAAAGAAACTGTTGCAAAAAAGAGTAAAGTGCCATGACTGGAAGAACTCCCTGGTCAGCCTCAGTAAGAAGCTGAGATCCCTCATAAAATCCTCCAAAGCTAATTATGAAAACAAAATTGCCACTGATTCTAAAGACAACCACAAAGCATTCTATAGCTATGTCAAGAATCTCAATGGCAAAACTCAGATCTGCTCTAAGTTACAGCACAATGGCACTAAATATGCAGAACCAACTGATATTGCCAACATCCTAGCAGATAGGTTCAGGGCTAACTTTACCCCCCTCACCTCCTAAAGGGCCCATCTCTATACCGGAAGAATGCAAAGTTCCTGTAATCACGGCTGCACAGGTAAAAAACACACTCTCCAAAGCCAAGAACACAGCATCCATGGGACCTGACAACATCCCAGGCTGCGTTCTACATGACCTACAGAATGAACTGGCACCCCACCTAAGCAACATGTTCAATCATAGCCTCACCTCAGGCTTTTTGCCCACTGAATGGTGCACAGAGAAGGTTATCCCACTCCACAAAGGGGGAGCCACCATGGACCCCAGGAACTACTGCCCCATTAGCCTAATGAGCCTGGTCTGTAAGGCCATGGAACGTATCATCATGGAACTTATAAACAAAGACACTGGTAATCCCCAAACTCTGGACCCCACCCAGTTCGGGTTTGTAAAAGGCAGATCATGTCTCCTAAACCTGATTGACTTCTTTGAAGCAGTCACCAAATCCGTAGAAAAGGGTAAGGTGGTTCACACAGCCTATCTAGATCTCACCAAGGCTTTTGACACCACCCCCCACTCTGAAATTATAGATAAACTCACTAAACTAGGTATAAATCCCTATGTCACAAGATGGGTTGCCAACTGGCTCACTGACAGAACCCACACTGTGAAAGTAGCAGACTCCAAATCCGACTTCAGACCAGTGACAAGTGGAGTACCACAGGGTTCAGTCCTGAGTCCTCTCCTGTTAGGTATTTACTTTTCTGAAGTATACGCTAATAAAGAAGGTCTTTGGCTAACGAAGTTTGTAGATGACTGCAAACTAGGAGCAATAATTGAAACTCCTAACAATGTGGACATCCTACAAAAGGGCCTCACTGAGACAGATGCCTGGTGTTAAAGCCATGGCCTCAAGCTCAATGCCAAAAAGTACATTGTCATCTCCTTTGGTAAAAACTCTGTACCCATGTGCTACTACATAGCTGATAGTCTACTTAACACCAAAAGTGTGGTAAGAGACCTTGGGACACAGGTAGACAGTAATCTCTCCTTTGAGAATGACATCGCCACAGTAGTCAGGAAATCCTTCTACGTGGCACAACTCATCATAAAAGATTTCTCATCCAGGAAAAAAGAGGTCATTGTTCCCCTCTACTCATCATTCATTAGACCCATTGTAGAGTACAACGCCTCTTTTGGTATGTACCTCACAAGACATCTAAAACAACTGGAAAGGCCGCAGAAATACCTCACGAAGAGGATTACTGGCCACAAACAGATGCCCTACGCAGACCGTCTCAAAAAACTCCAGGTTTACTCTGTCGCATATCGCCTACTCAGTGGCGATCTCTGCCTAACATACAAAGCTATGTCAAACCCAGAGCTGTTGGACATGCTCCACTTAAAGAAATCCCAGTCCCTCTGAGCTACGCACTCTAGGGACCTAAACCTGTCACCACAATAAACAGAACATGCTGGAGGGATAGATTCTTGTCCCAGAGACTTCTCATACTCTGGAACAAACTTCCTATCTATATCAAACAAAGCTCCTCATTTGCACTCTTCAAGAAAAATCTTGATGATTGAATGGGAAATAGGAAATTCACCCCGGGGATCACCTCTGTGGATCTGCTTGACAGGGGCATAGGAAAATAATTTTCTTGGGTGGCGAAAGCCAGGGTACCTTTTTGGCTAGACTTGTATAGGCCCTAGGGCTGATAGCCTAGTACCTACCTATGAACCTATGATTTCAAATCAGATTTGTCTGAGAGGATTTCATAATCAGATTTGTCTGAAATAATATTTTTAATTGTGTATTATTAGTATAACTCTTTTTATTATCAATAAATGGAAAAGATTGTAGAAGTGCTTTTTGTTGTTAAAGATTTTATGTATTTGATAGTTCTACACGGAAAATGTCTATTTGTGATCAGCAATGCTTCCTTTGTTTCCTGTTGTTAACTAGTCAGTGAAATTATACTCTCATTGTCTAAAACACTCTTGCCGCACTAGAACCTTAATGTGCTATCCCCTGAGGCCTCAATTTCAGTAAAGACTAGAAATCTGAATTTTGTAAAACAGTAACAAAGACTTTAATTCACTTTTATGCACATTGTGTAACTACACTGGGAAGATAGGTCTGGCTCATGTAGGATGAGTTAGCAGGTGAAATAATGATTTTTTTCTAGCAATAGCTTTCAGTTTTTAATTGTTGCCCATCTCTTCAGTCATAGATCAGGTTTCAGTCAATATACACAATCCAGCAGCAACACATAGGAGTATGACATGTACCGGGCTTTGGGTTTTTCATATTCTGGCATCGTATGCCTCTCACTGTAAATGAAAACAGCTTTAGCAGCCTGTGGCAATGGTGTCATTCCTTAGTTTTCAGATGTAATCTTACTTTCATTAGTGGCTATACCAAAAACGCTAGTCTATTTTTATAAGCTTATGACTGCCTAAATAAGGCCTATGCTTATGTAGAGAGATGCAAGTCATGCAACAAAACTGTCTCACTAAAAAACATTAGTTCAATTAAAACAAAAATAAACACAAAAAAGTTGTGCCATTCATTCTGATCAGTCACTTGTTTGGACAAGGGACCTACATTTTACAGAAACAATCATGGAGCATCCATAAAATATAGGATTAGTCACCTTAGCATTACTAGCAAGACTGATTGACACATAAACTACACTGTGCCAACAGCTAGGTTCAGATGTTGTTTTTTATTCACATTCTTTGTATATTTGTATATTTGTTGTTTAAGTATTACCTATCAAAGTTCATTTGTTGACAATGATCCTGCAAAGTATATTTTCTGTATCTGACATGGCTAACAACCATATACGATACGAACAACCATCAAAAGCTAAAATAGCTAAAATCTAATTATTGGCACAAAAATGAAAAGTTTAAAAACATAATAAAGACACACCAAAGACAAAAGATGAACATATAACATAAATTATACAACAACCCCCCCCATTAATATTCCCAGTCAGCATGCACATTGTAAATCAGACTTATACAAAGGGAAAAAGGTCTGGTCGCCCGTACTTTTTCCATTAGTATGTCTTTTTTTTACAGCAATGGAGAACGCAAGATCTCCGTTGCTTTTTAGACACTGTCTCGCTATGTTAAAGGAGTTTAACATAGCGAGACAGCTTTACAAAAAGTAACGGAGATCTTCCTTTCTCCGTTGCTTTTTTTAAAGCTGTCTCGCTATGTTAAACTCCTTTAACATAGCGAGACACTTTGTAAAAAGCAACGGAGATCTTGCTTTCTCCATTGCTTCCACCCACAGCTCTGATGTACTGCATAAGCATATGCATGCACAGTACATCAGAAATGCCATAGAATACCATACAGGTGCAGAAGGGCAGCACGGAGGCATTATACAATGCCATTATTTAAGAAAAGTAAGTATTTTTTTTCTTAAATAATGTCATTGTATAATAACAATAACCCACTTCTGGGTGTGGGTAATGCTGGATTTAACCACGGTTGTCTTTGTTTGGCCACTCAGGCTTTGCCCTCGTGACCAAACCACACCAACTGTGGGTAAATCCAGCATTACCCACAACCAAGCATGAGTTATTGCTTAAATATCACACTTGACTATAAATTCAAATAAAAAGTGATTTTTTTCAACAACAAACATCTTTATTAAATTATCACATATGATGTATGCAATCATACATTTATATAAATGAAAACAAACCATATAGTCATAATTTTAGTTGCAAACATTATGTACATCACAAACCATATTGACAATAATTGTAATTGCAAACATTATACATCACTTATAATACATCCAGTCATTGTCAGTTAAACTTTACATAACTCATTCAAATCATGCCTTCTTTTAAACCTCATTTCTTCTCTACATGCATTGTTCCACATTTCTCATTTTTTCCTATGAAATTTGCTCCTATCTTATTTTAAAGATCAATTTCCAGTTGTTTTATCTCTGTTACTATGTTCACGATTTCCAGCACAGTTGGTTTAGACTTTTATTTCCATTGTCTAGCAATTGCTTTTCTGTCAGCCACCATCATTAGACTCACCAAGGCCTTACTATGTCAAGGCAATCTTTATTCTGTGTCACATCTCAAAAAATAATTTCCTTAGGTACATCGGTTTGCTCACCCAGTATCTCTGAAAGAGCAGTTTGCAGGGAATCTTTAAAGTCTGCTAACTCATTACACTCCCAGAAAATATGTCCCCAGTTACCTCGTTTTTCCCTATCGCACCTCCACCATGTGTTGTTTACCTGAGGAAAAATTATTTGGAGTCTACTTGGGGCATAAAAATATGTATGTAAATACTTACAAGCAAAGATCCTAAATCTTCAAGACTTTGTTGCATATTTGGAAGACATACATATATCACCCATTGTTTCTTTGTGAATTGCTTATCCAGTCTTTTTTCCCAATACTTTCTAACCTCCTCTGACTGATTCTTATAGTTATCATGCAATATTTTGTATGCTCTACTAATTATTCCTTTTTCAACAGCAGCTTCTGTTCTAGAGTCTACTAAAAACTCTACCAGGGCTGGTCTTTCACTTAAGATCCCCTATTTATTTCTTTTTGTCTATACTCTGATATCAGTCCTTCATAAAAGGAAGGTAATCTCTGTCCTACAGTCCAAATAAGTTCTTGGCCACCTCCCAATCTATTATCTTCCCTCTCTAGTTATTTGCTCCCAATACCTTGGTTCTTTTATCAGTTTTCTCCAATAAATTTCAGCCCCATCTTGCCTATTGTCTGTACCCGTAAATGAGTTATCCCCATCGGCAGAATCTCTTTCTCCATTCCCATGTTGGGTTTATTCTTAGAATCCTTTCTGCTACTTTATGAATACAACAAAATAAAAAATGAATTTATAATAAATGTAATATTTTATTTATTTCAAATATTTGGTGGTGGTGATGGGGTTGTATTCTCTTTCTAAACATACTGTGAACAATCCTAACTGAAATTACATAGAGTGCCTTTTGTTATTATATTCAGGCACTAACATTTTGATAAGTAAAGTAAGTCCCTATATCATCACTGAGAAAAGTCAGCAGTAGACAAAATATTCCTTTGATGTTGCAAAATTTTATTCAGAATTACAGGCTTGTTTTAAAGAAATCATTTAATTCCATTGCCTATTAAAAAACACTTGTGTAATTGAATACTCTCAGACGTGTTCCACACTAAGCTCACGTCCCATAACTGCCAAGGAAAACAAAGTATTAGATATAGTAGTAACAACAATATGAGCTTTGTTAGCAATACTCATGTATACATGCATACAGGGATTGTGTCAGTCACAATGTAATCCATTCTACAGAAATTGATTGATTTTGAGATGTCAGTATTTTGCCGAATTGAAATGCATTGTGCTCAATTTTTAAGCATATAAAAAAGTATGCGAGTGACTGAGCTAGAATCAATATAAATGCATCAAAACTGATGTTTGCATATTTAATTACTAGCTGTCCATTTAATGGGTTTTGGTATAAGAATTTTAGGAAACAACTCAAAGCCAATAGAAAGTCAATGCCCAAACTATTGATACTAAATCTTTTTCAACAGCACCATTGCATACTCTTTTGTGCATATTTGTCCATATGAGCTTTGGGTGAGGGGTCAGTGTCCTTAGTCTTTCCAGAAAGGATTCAGTTGCCAGATGTTCCTGACCTGTAAACAAAAAGGAAGTAATTGTGATGGCTACCAACTAAGGTTACATCATAACAAGTAAAACTCAGTTGCAGTTAGGCAGAATTCCAGGGCTACCATCAGTTTTAAGATACCTCTGTATAATAAAGAATGCATTGAATTTTGCTTGTAATGAAGAAATTGGAGACAGCAATACAGACGCAATTTTATATTTATATAGTATAAAGTGATATGTGTTTTGTCATGCACAGCAAGGTTGCAAATACATGTCAGGATTCCTGAGGTAATAGACTTTGAGTGGAAACAATGGACCTTGAAAACTTTGTTTTTGAGTCCACCGATCAGAGCTGAAACCTTTCAGAAGATTTACTGGCATGTCATTCATTGCAATGGCACTTTCCCTAATATGGATATCAAATATATTGAATATCTAAATATAAATCAAGTAAATAAATAACAAATCCAGTGACACTAGTGACACAGAGCACAGAATGTATTTTATTGATATTATATTTATTTGGAGTTTCCCGTACTCAACATTTTTCTTTTATTGCAAAGGCCACAGGGAAGTTCTGCAGGCAATCTGTAGTTTCACAATGTAACATGAAGTTCTTTTTTTCATGGCTGCTGAATTAAGCATCTGCTAGAGTCCTACAGTGGTTACTGAGGTATAGCTGACTGGAGGTTCTTATCCCAACTTTTATGCAATCATTTCAGTTACATTGTTACTTCAGAATGGAAGAGTGAAGAGACGTGATTCTGATATTGATGCTGGAGCAAGTTAAAGAAGTGCCAGTGTACTGTAATCCTTTTCATTCTGTTGGTCTGCTGTATGCTTTGGAGTTTTTAATAGTTTGTCATATCCACAGAGTGAAAATGTAGATATCCGCCTGCACTTCCCACTATAAAATGTCTAAATATTTAATAGATCCTGTCTTCATTCCATATCAGATGTATTTTTCTTCCCATTTTTTTAAGTTTTGGAAGAAAAAAAAACATTCTGAGTCTTTGGAGTGAACATGTGGTCAGTACATGTGTTGGCTGCTGAATTATTTTTAAGATTGAAATATGAATGCAGATTATGTATCCAATTGTGGGTTTATCAGTCTAATGATAAATTAAGCATAGGTTTTTTATACATATGACAAAAACTTTTCGTATTCATCAAGCCATCCATCCATCCAGTCACTTTCTGATTACCCAATTTATCTTTTGCAGAGCTGTAGAGAAGTCCGGGCCTGTCTCAACTAGGAATAGGTGCAAGACAATAAATCTTCTTCTAGACAGGACACCAGACTATTACCACATGCACACTCTCACTTATTCATTCAATAAACCTATACTGCAATTCACCTATGGTATGTCTTTTGGAAGTAGTAGGAAACCAGAGCACCCAGAGAAAACCCACATGGATACAGAGATGATATGCTGTCTGTGCACATAAGGCACCCAGACAAAAATCAGTCTCTTGTTGTGAGGTGACAGCATTATCTACTGCACCACTGTGCCACCCCCTTTTTGACACAATGGCACAGACTGATATGACGATGGCCTTTATGACCTTTGCTTCCATTATGGGATCTTAAATAAGCCCGCAGCTTATTTGATAATAGAAGACATATATAAACTGATTTAATTTCCTATGTTGCTGTAGTCAGTTTTGTGAGTTTCTACTGACATCAGTTTCAGAACTCATTTTTTTGTAAAAGTGATGACTATTGCCACTAAGCTATAAGTATTGCATCTAATATAGTAATTTATGTATAAGGTATCATATTGTTTTTTGCTTAGACTGATATTTCTGTGACTTTTAAAATTTTAGACTGAGTTTGACAAACTTCAGAAATGGGCCAGGCAACATAGTTAAGAGAATACGTGTGGATAAAGCTAAAGCAGCATTTTTTAAATTACAACCAGAAGGAGAGCACAATGAAACATGACATATAGTAGGGAGAAACTAGTGCATGTCCTGACTAAAATCACTGTTGCAGCATTCCTGACGTGGGCTGTCACTGCTGACATCTGGCTGAGGTATCAAAGCTTTACTTTCCATAGGTTGTACATCTGATGCATGACCTATACTTATAAGCATAGGGGTATGCAGATGGACATATGAGTGTGTACCTCAGACTGTCTTACCACCAGCCTGAATGCAGGTCATGCATCTGGTGGACTGATTGCTGTGTGGTCAATGGTGCCATTGCTTTGCTTGATTATTTACACAAGGAAAATATATTCTATTATTCCTTAACAATAAATATACATCTAGTGCTGGTCCCCATTTTCAGTTGCCTGGAAATCATAATGGCATCCCTCCATATAAATCCAAACAAACAACTATGTATTGTCACCATCTTTAGTCACTTGGTCATAACATCCCACATTTAGAAGACTTCCTAGGATGGATTAACCACACTATCCCCCAAGAAACTATCATTCTAGGAGATACTAACATCAACTGGCATAACCTGACCTCCAAATCTCCTAACACCAGCATTAATCTCCATAGCTTCACCCAACTTATCTCAGAGTCTATATAGGCATTAAACACCCGAGCCGAAGCTATACTAGATTGGATCCTAGTATCCCACCCCCATTACTGCACAAATGCTGGTACCCTCCCTAACAGCCTAAGTGACCACCTACCTGCTTATACCCACAGTACCCATTTACACATCCCCAAACCTCACACATATAATTCAATCAGGAACCTTGTCCACTTTAACCAAGAAACATTTCTAACTACCCTTTAAATTCACAACTGGTCCACATTAAAATCACTGCCCTTAGATGATGCTGTACAATTGTTTAACAGCACCTTTCTGAACTTACTAAACAGCCTAGCACCTCTTTGTACTAAACGCTCAAAACCAAACCATGCCCCCTGGCTGACAAAGCATACCAAACAAACCTTTATGTCCAGAGTCAAAGCTTGGAAAACTTGGAAAAAATGTAGGACCATAGAAAATGAACTAAATTAGAAAAACTTAGAAATGCTGCAAGGAAACTTATCATAACTGATAAGAAATCCTACTTCTCCTCTAAACTCTCCTCCCAAAATACCAACCCCCAAGAATTCTGGAAATCAATAACCATTTTATTCACACCATCCAAAAAGTAATCAAGGACTCGCTGTCCAAAACAAATACCACCTCCAGCACTACCACTATAGACCCCCTATTCCACATAAATAATTCTCTACTTAATCCACCTTTCTCATTCCAACCCATGCCTACATCCCTTATTCAAAGATTTCTAACCAAATTAAAACCCTGCTCACTCTTGTCCGATAACCTACCACCAGAATTCTTACTAGCAGCCAAGGTGATTGCCTATCCAGTCAGCATTCTTATCAATTACTCCATTACTGAATCATATGTCCCCCTTCTATGGAAAAAAAATATTATTACCCCACTTCACAAAGGAGATAATGCCCACGATCTCTCAAACTACCGGCCCATCTTTATCCTCTCCCCCACTATCAAAAATCCTAGAAAAATGTATTCAAACTCAACTACTCCATCACCTCGTCAATAATAACTGCTTATTTCCCACTCAGCACGGCTTCCACCCAGGTCATAGTACCACCTCAGTCCTACTTTCCTTTACTGACAGGGAACAAAGCTCTCGATGCTGGCTTATCCACTTCTGTACTCCTGCTAGACCTTTCAAAAGCTTTCAACACAGTATCTCACCCTAGACATTTGCAACACCTACAGAAACTTGGCTGCTCCCGAAGTGTAATAACCTGGTCTTCCTCCTACCTAAACAACAAACAACAATCAGTTAGATAGCAAAACCAACTATTTGATTTCTTAGTAAATAACACAGGTGTCACACAAGGATCCAGTTTAGGACCACTGCTTTCTAATATATTCATTAATGATCTAAATAAAGCCTCCCAGCACAGTATACTAATTCAGCATGCAGATAATTCAACTATCATCTCATCCTCCAGTGAGTTCACCAACCTCCAGAAAATCACCCAAGACACTTTCTCGTCTATATAAACCTGGCTAAATGACTCTCAATTAATGCTTAACCCCCAAAAACAAACTGTTATTATTCTCATCAAAACCTCCAACTACACAATTCAAAATTCTATCCCATAACAAAGCAGTAATTGAACTGGTACAATTCGCAAAACTTCTCGGAATTACTGTTGACAACAAACTCTCCTTTGAACAACATATACTGAACACAGTAAAGAAGACCCATTTCAAACTAGGCAAATTATACTGACACAAACTATACCTTGATAATAAAACTAGGATCAAACTAGCAAATACTTTGCTTATTCCATCCCTTATATATGGGAACCCCATTTTCACCAACCTCCATACTTCAATTAGTAGTAAGCTACAACAAAGCTACTATAAGATATCAAAATTTGCAATAAACTTGTCTAACTGCTCACACCACTGTACCACTCTCTCAAACCTGTCCTGGCTAGAATTCCACCACTATCTCCAATTTACTCAACTCTCTATGGCCCATAAATTAATTTTCCAACCTGATAGCTGTCCTACTCTCCAATCCATCTTACACACATATACCACTACTCGATCCATACACTCTTCTGAGAAAACCCTATTAAGTGTAGCCAAACCCAACAAGAGAGCAGGACAATGCCTACACTCCTACAACATAGCCAAATTATGGGATACCCTCCCCTCTACCATTACTTAACTAGACTCCCTAAAGTCCTTTAAAGCTGCACTAAAAACCTACTTTTTACAAAATCCAAGCTGTACATGTGATATACAATGTAAGCTCCCTTAATTAATAACCTATTAAACAAGAAGCCTACCTTCTAACACCTCTTATTTCATTCTATTCAATTTACTGGAAGACCTTATTATCTGTCCTTCACAACATACCTAATTTCTTTAATGTAGTTTTTAACTGTGATTTGATGCTTGTATATTAATCTATATAACATCTGTTTGAAATTATGTAATTTCTGGGGTACTTACTTGTTTTTGTTTTAAACTGCGGAGCTTTTCTCCCCAGATCTGTAATCAAACTGTATAAGTTTTGCTTTTTGTTGTTTGTTACCTGTGGAGCTTTTCTCCCCGGGCGTCCAATGAAAATGGCTCTTTTGCCCAGTGGACTTTCCCAGTCAACAAATGCCAATAAATAAATAAATAAATAAATAAATAAATAAATACATAAGTGTTCCATTGGGGAATCTTCCTTTGCCTTTTTTGCTATAGTAGTTTTGCCCAGATTTGTTAGCTGTACTTAGTTAACAGTATAAATGTGGTTAAAGCTAAAGCAGCAGGTTTAGTCAGAAAGAGAACACACTGAGACATGACGCAGAACACTCAGAAACCAGTACTTACTTGGGAAGGTGGACAGCAATACTTCCCCAATTACTGATATTCAGATAAACAGAGTAAGCAAGGTTATTTAAAGGAAATTAGCTATTGCATGCTATATTAATCAATGTTAAAACAAAAATTCAGAATACAGTGTTATTAATGAAGACACTGGCATTGTCTGTGCTTGACTATAATTAACTAATGTTTTCAAGTTGCATTTAGAAACACAAAACTGTTCAGAGAAACACTATGCAAGCATGTTAGTAGCTACACAGAGGCAGCTGTGCCCACTAGGAATAAGTACAGAACTAACCCAAAAAACAAGCCATCTTGTCATACCATCAATAGGCTATATAACAGAGGGAAAAAATTATTGCAAAAATTAGGAGGTGGAGCACCCAGCAGGATAAAAGTATGCACATCAAATTAAACAAACAACTGAGAGGACAACTAAAGTCTACCAAAGTCAAATTTGAGGTAAATTTGAATTTCCAGGCCAAGTACAACCACGAAGCATTCTTTAGCTATGCCCACAAATTCAAAGGCAATACACAGTTGTGCGCAGAACTTGTTGTTAATGGAGCCACCTATATTAAGTCAGAAGATACAGAAAAATCTACCGTCAGACAAATTCAGCTCTTCCCCAGTCTCCCCTCAGAAATACCATCAAATATAACTCCCCTACTATCACTAGGGAATAGGTCTTCAGTACTTTCTCTGCTTTCTCTAAGGCCAAGCACACTGCATTGGTGGGTCCTGACACTATCCCAGGCTACCTTCTAAATAACTTGAAACATGAATTATCAGGCCTTCTAGAATTACTGTTTAATAATAGCCTCCAAAACAGGCTTTTTGCCTCATGAATAGAGAACAGCAACTATCATCCCTCTGCACAAAAGCTGACCATCAACAGACCCTGGAAACTACAGATCCATAAGTCTCGCTAGTCTGATATGCAAAGCCATGGAAACAGTTATCATGGATATGATCAGTAATAACATAGGAAACCTTCAGGCACTGAACCCAAAGCAGTTTGATTTTATCGGGAGCAGGTAATGCCTACTCAACCAGGTGGACTTCTTTGAGAAAGTCAGCAAAGCAATAGACGAGGTCAAGACTGTTCACACTACCTACCTTCCTTGACCTGGTCAAGGCATTTAACACAATATTCTACTCAGACATTGTTGACAAACTCATGAGGTTAGGTATAAAACATTATGTGACCTAGTGGATATCCAACTGACTCAAAGCCTGGACCAAGGAAGTTAGAATTGTGGAGTCCACCTCCACAAAGAGGCCAGTCACCTGTGGACTCTCTAAGGGATTGGTCCTGGGACCACTCCTATTTTGCCATTTGCTTCTCTGAAGTCAAGACCAGTACGAAGAGGTCTCTGGCTGACCAAATTTGCAGATGATCGCAAATTAGGAGCAGTCATAGAACCCTCCACTGACATCAATGTTCTCCAAGAAGGGCTGGCACATTCAAATAACTGGTGTCAATGCCAACTAAATGCCAGGAAATGCATAATAGTATCCTATGATAATTCACCCAGTCCTGGTAACTGTCATATTGACAACACAACCCTTAGAGTCAACCTAGTAGTCAGGGACTTGGGGAAATATGTAGACAGTAATCTAGCCTTTGACCATAATTTTTCTATGATAGTGAGGAAATCATTGCATGTTGTGCAACTTGTAAACAAAGATATGGTATCTAGGTCATTGTTCTACTGTATTTGGCATTCATCAGGCCTATCATTATGTACAATGCCCCCGTTGATATATACCTAACCAAGCACAGCCAACTATTGGAACATCCACAAAGGTTTCTCTCTAATAGAAAGCATGGTATAAATAACATGTCCTATGCAGACCACCTTAACGCCTTTCCTTGTATTCTGTTTCTTACAGGCTGTTGAGGTGACATCTATTCCTGGCATAAAAGGCATTGTTGGACCCTATTATGATGGATCTCCTCCATATCCACAAAATGGGCAGCATCAGAATTATCCATTCTAAAGACTTAAACCTTGCTTGTGATATAAATAGGATCTGCTGGATGTAAAGGTATGTATCCAAGAGACTACCCCTTCTCAGGAACTGGCTCCCCATCAGTGTGAAGCAGTATTCCTCCCTAACCCAATTTGAATGTAACGTGGACATTTGGATGGGAAAAAGTAAATCCATCCCTGGTTCGGCACCAATTTCTCCAATCGAAAAGTAAAACCTTTAAATGGTTCAACTCACTGGCCACTGCTTGTAAATTTTTCATCTCTCAAGGCCTGCTTACACTTACCAAAAGTACCAGAGCTTGTCAGAGATTTAGGATGCATGGCTAGGTTTAAAAAAGGTTCCAGAAATCATAAGCTTAATACACCGCCTATAAACCTACAAACCTAAGAAAACATCTGGGAGATTTCTGATAGTTTACCATGCAACATTAAAAATTATAGCTGTTACAAAATGTGTCATCTACTATTGTTGTTAAAGCTGACTGGTGAATTGCATGACAAAACTGAATAAAGCATTTTAGAATTATTCATTTATGATGCATGTTTCAAGATTTTGCTGCTAACTGCAAGAGACAGATTTGAATGCTATATGTAGAAAGTCACTTATTTTCCTTGGTATGTTCCATGATGTCATAAAACAACCGTCCCCCCAAATTCAGAAAGAGCAGTAATATGGCCATGCTGTGACTGATGGCACTTTCAGAAGTGTACGATTTAGCCTGAAGGGGACTAGGTAAACATTACTGCTGACAAAGGGCTGACCCACCAGGGATAAAGCTGCATAAATAAGCCATGCATTTGTAAGATCAGCAGACATTGCACAGAAATATAGACCGCACATTAATATGTCCTGTAACCTGGGTCATCTGGCATGATCATTGATCAGCAGTGTAGCGGCGTGAGGCAGCCAGATGGTAATGTTCAGCAGCAAGAGCAAGGCAGACATGCACATACAGAGGGGTGGCACCAGCGTAGGCCTACCACCAGTTTCACAGCAGATTACCATGGCAGCAAGCCAGTACCCACTATCCTTAAGTGGCATCACACCTGTACGAGCAACTTGCTTGTTAAATTGACAGGGGCAATTAACAGACCTGCACATGGGCAAGTGCAGGCCCTGTTGTACTATATAGACCTGGCACCACCCTGTATTATACAAGCAATTCAGAAACATTTGAGTAAATTTGTCTGATTAGCATAACTGAAGTTGTATGAAGCCAGTTTTGGTACAACAAAAGCTGCAGTCACTAGTGAGGTGCTATCCAAGCAATAGACAGAGAAGCAGAATGCAAAACAAAGAACAGATTCTGATGGAGAATCTCAGAGTGCTATACACAAGAAGAAGAAAAAAATAACTACAGCAGTTATGCAAATGGGGCATAGACTATCAGTAGGAAGCAATGCAAAACTGGTATATTTACTGCTGTGGGGGTTGTTCAACATCAGCCTGCAGATATTAGATCTGTCAGTGCAGAAGTGAGAGTTGGAAAGGGAAATGGCAGCAGAATGGGCACATATCTATCTGTCCACTATCTGTTGGACTGCATAAATACAGGGATCACAGGAATAGCCATGATGGGTGGTAATACAAACAAGGAGGGTGTGTTAGAAGAACACTATTGAACTCTATTGCAAGGTTCTAGTGGACATACTCAGAGAAGGAGGGTCGGGGGAGAAGTACCTGCTACATGGGTCAGGCTGCAGAGCTGTGTATGAGAGGCATTCTTTGGTGTTAGCTGGGGGCCATAAGTCTGTGTAGCCACATTAAAGGCTGCATATTTAAACACAGCTTATTCTCATGTCATCCTTATCAGTTTGTTTTGGAGTTGTGGCCGGTAAAACTACTGTATAGGAGGCATAACACATTTTGCATTCACAGCTGCAGCATAGATACTCGACATTTAGAGGTGATGGGTGACAAGTCTGTTCCTAGCACTGACAATATGCGCATGTTCCTATATACAGGTATTTTAATGGAAACAAAACAGTGACAGCTAAAGAACTTCACCCTGGCAGTTACTGAAGTGTTATTTCAGGCCCTAAAGTCCCATAGCAGGCACATTTTGAATATAAACTAGGATGACAAGGCATTCAGGGAACATGTATGTCAAAACACTGTGACAGATTGAATGTTATTGGTGGTCACTAGAGAAAGGTACAACAGATCTATGACAGGGTCAGTTACATGAAGCATGAAATCTCAGACTACTGCAATGGACAGAATGGAAACAGGTGGTGGATCACTATCAGAGACCACTCTCACAAACACAGAAGAGTTCCTGATATCCTTGTCTGGGAACAGTTACAAGACACTATTACTGGTGGAGGCCTGAATGTGGCAGCAAGACTGCTGGTGACACAAGACATATCTGCTAAGGTCACACCAGGATGGTATAACCATTTTCCACTACTAATGTATCAAAGGTTTGCAGGTGGTAAACATCACCCTATCTCTCCCATGGGTATATCAACCATTAATTCAGGCTTCATTTACCCCTTCACACAATTTTGTGAATCCCCTTCATCACATGTGATTTTGAAGAAGTATTGTACACAGAAAACCATAACTATATAACCAACATACTAGTGGCACCAGTAATTTAAAAAAAGAGGACCCACATCTTACGTCTCCCCTTTTCAGATCTGAAAATAAATTACCTTTTGTGGAAGACTTTTACAATACAGTTCATTAAAGTATAGAGATTTTGCACTGTCTCTTTCACAATGTGCCTATATTTTTCCATCCTTGTTGTCATTCCCTAGTTTTAAATGTGTTTCTGAGTAGTATCTTACACTTTTACTAGAAGCAGGAAGAGGTATGTATTATTTGGCATTCAGATTTTATACGTATCAGATGTCCAGATTTTTTCTGGTTGAAGGTCTTTACTTTTCAAGGACTTTGGTTCCTGTTTCAATGTCCGCAGCTTGAGAGGTATGTAGCTGGGAATGCAATAAAGTGGTTGAGAGTACTACATGTCCTGCTTGCCATGTTAGTCAAAAAGAGAAACTCTTTTCATGGATATGGTTTTATATACTTTGGTTTGAGGGAGCATCAGGAAGCATCTGACAACAGTTAAGAAAAGTAAAAAGATGCAAAATAAAAATACAACTAAGAGTGCTACAGCTCCCCACAGAGCTTGCTGAGTGCATCACCACTCAGACTGTTGCCCATGTGCTAAGCACATACATATCCAGATGTCTCACTACATTAAATCAAACAACCATTCACTCTGAACTCCAGAGCTGATTATAATAAGTAGAAGATACAGGGAGCACAACCCATGTATGACAGTGTGTGGGTCCTGCCATTATGCATAACCTTCTTTGGTAGTTATACAGGAATGCATTAATTGGAATCTAGGAAATTGGCTTGGGGCTGGTAGAGGTTCATTCATACCACTGGATGAAGAAATAATTTAGTTTGGTAAAGAAAAAAATACTTAGTAGAATTGTAGATTGATTTTGTTGTTGAAGTACTAGAATGCATAGGAGATGACGTCCTGATGCTGTAGTGCATTTATCAGTTGTCAAGCCTTTTGATCTGTGTGTTGTGGTTCTGAGATTTGATATGACATGACCGGCCCCATATTCAGCAATATTCAGTTTGAAAGACCAGTTTTCAGTTATTTAAAGTAACTGACTGGATGATGTTCATGTTGTATAAACAGAACAAAAATATTATATTTATAAGTTCATAGGTTGGTACTAGGCTATTGGCCCTAGGACCTATACAAGCCTAGCCATAACAATTCCCTGGCTATTTCTTCCCACAATATTTACTTCCCTGGACCCCTGTCTAGCAGGTTGACTGCCATGATCTCCAGGGTGAATTTCCTATCTCCCAATCAATCGTCAAGGTTCCTTTTGAAGAGGGCCAAAGAGGCCCTCTGCTTGACATGTATGGGCAGTCTATGCCAGAGTCTGGGGAGTCTCTTGGTCAGGAACCTATCCCTCCAATGTTTTGTTCATTGTGATGGCAAGGTTTAGATCCCTGGAGCATGTGGCTCTGAGGGATTGGGATTTCTTTATGTGTAGCTTGTCCAACAGCTCTGGGTTTGACATGGCCTTGTATGTTAAGCAGAGATCACCTCTGAGTTGACGATATGTGACAGAGTTGGAGTTTTTTTAGATAGTCAGCATAGGGCATCTGTTTGAGGTGTATGATTCTTTTAGTGAGGTATTTCTGCGTCCTTTCCCGTTGTTGCAGATGTCTTGAGAGGTACATACCAAACAGAGCATTGTATTCTATAATGGGTCTAATGAGGGATGAGTACAGTGGGACAATGACCTCCTTTTTTCTGGATGAAAAGCCCTTAGTGATGAGGTGTGCCACATAGAAGGATTTCCTGACTGTTATGGCAATGTGGTTATCGAAGGTGAGACCACTGTCCACCTGTGTCCCTAAGTCTCTTATCACACTTTCGGTGTTTAGTGTCCTGCCACCTATGTGGTAATTCATGGGTACATGTTTTTTCCCAAAAGGGATAACTATACATTTGTTGGTATTGAGCTTGAGCCCATGGCTCTGGCACCAAGCATCTGTTTCTGTAAGGCCCTTTTGTAGAGTATCCACATCATTTGGGTATTCAATAATGGCTCCCAGTTTGCAGTCATCTGCGAACTTTGTTAGCCAAAGTCCCTTAGTTTTGGCCTGTACTTCAGAGAAGTAGATGCCAAACAAGAGCCATCCCAGGACTGAACCCTGAGGTACTCCACTTGTCACTTGTCTGGAGCTGGATTTGGTGTCGGCTACTTTTACAGTGTGGGTTCTTTCAGTAAGCCAGTTGGCAACCGTTTGAGTGATGTAGGGATTAATGCCCAATTTAGTAAGTTTATCTATGATTCCAGAGTGGGGGGATGGGGTCGAAGGCCTTGGCGAGGTCTTTTCTTCTACTCTTGTAGTGGACATTTAAAAAACATGCAAATTGTTTAATCCTTTTTATGAGGTGTCACTGTCAGTGGTGGCTGGTGACTTCAAAGTAAAGGAGGGGAGAGCTGCAGGAAGCAACTGAATGGCTGGTGCCCAATGCAGTGGGGTCAGTAATCATTATCTATGATCAAACAGATATGGTCATTCACTTTCATCTACAGACTACTTCAGTACAGACCCACTCATTATAGCCACTTTACTGTCTATATATGTTTCCCCTTCACAATCAAATTACTGAAAGCTCGAAACTCATAAGATCGGGTTCAAAATCTCGAGTTTCATTAACTCGAAATTGTGAACGGGAAGTGTAAAAAATTAGATTAAGGGTTTTACTTACCTTTTTGTAGGGGGCTGGGTCTCCTTGTACTGTTCCTTCCTTAATGTGCAGGTTTCATGACCGCACTTCAGCGGAGGAATGGAAAGTGTCCCGTTGTGTGCTTATGCATATAATCCGTAATGATACATTTCCATCTCCTTTGCTGTAGTGCGATCTCGGAGTTGGTATATTTAAGTAGGGGGGTGTGGTGGGTGCAGGGGGCCCCCCCTGCAAAAATGTTAGAAAAAGTGTTTTTTTTCTTTCCTTTTGTGCCCCTTCACAATTTTGAGTATATGAATACTTGAGATTTTGGGCTCAGGCTTATGCATTTTGAGTATTCATATATTCGATCTTGTGATGGAGAACCCTATATACAACTTTATTGTCTATCCACAGTCAACACTCCATGACCCTCCCTGTTACCCACTAGTCTCCCCCGAACATCCTCTGTTTTCCCCTCATCCTGGCCCCACAACACCCAGACAGATTACGTCTTTCTTGTTCTTTCATACTTTGTCTTACTGCCCTCCACCCCATGTTTTTAACACCCTCTAACTCGCCAAGACTTTATTGTAATTTAAGTCTGGAGGAAGTGACTGAATTAAGATGAAGGTCTGCTAGGACCCCAGAAGTCATAAAGTTGTAGATACACTGAGGTGCATCTTAGTTTTTTAGCTAACTTTTGACTTAATAATGATGGCCTGAAGAAAAAATCATGAGTAAAGAAATATATTCAGACTTTCTGGGAATAGTGCTTGCATTCCTACCCCACCAAAAAGACAGTTATATTTTGTGTACCATTCTGGTGTTAGATGAAAAGTAAAACAACAAATGGCCAAAGGCATACGTAAAATTTATACCTCTCAACTATACAGATTTTCGCAGAATGTCCAGACTTTTGCCTCATATTTTTGGTCTGTTTTTAAAAAAAAATGTGGTTTTGTGGCAAATTAGTGGTAAATCATTAAAGACTGAAATGAGAAAATAATGACAAAGATTTGAGCTTCAGACTTTATATCCTTTACAAAATTCATGCTAATGCAAATTATTCTATTAACTTTCTAAGTTTGCAAGAGCAATATTTAAAAATTGTCCCTATTTTGAGGCCTGTGTACCACTTTTATTTATGCTTTTGTCCTGATTTCTTGCTCTAAGAGGTTGAGAGGTATATGATATGTTATATTGCTGAGTGTCTGGGAGAAGAAACCAAAGCACTTGGACAAAATCCACAAAGAGAAAAGGATTGCATTTAGAAAGAATGAGCAGCCAAAAACAAAACAAAGTTGCCATCACATACATCCTGCCCAGACCACCACAGATAGTTACTTATTGAGTGCATGCTGATGCTTAACAGTTACAGAAAGTAAAAGAACAAAATATGCGCAGTACTTCTGCACAGCCAGAATTATTATTTATTTTAAACAAATGACAGCATTGTCAGTCAATTTTATCCACAGAAAAACCCTGCATCTAATTAAAGCAACTTTATTGACTAAATATACCTCTATTAGACTATGATAAAATAAAATTACCAGCAACTGGACAAAGTAATTTATTTTAACCCCTATACAGATATGACCATCAGTTATTTCCACGTTGATCCCTTCAGTAGTTTATCCATGTATGCTCAAGCACTTAAAAGAAACATTTCCCCAACAAACACCTCAGTAGTTTGTCCATGTATGCACAAGCACTTCACTGACATCAAAATGAAACATCTCCCCCAATGACCCCTTCAGTAGATTGTCCATGAATGCACAAGGACTTCACTGATACCAGAATGAAACATTTTCCCCAACAACTCCTTCAGTAGTTTGTTCATGTATGCACAAGCACTTCACTGATAACAAAATGAAATATTTCTCCCAACAACTCCTCCAGTAGTTTGTCCATGTATGCACAAGCACTTTGATAACAAAATTAAATATTTCTCCAACTGACCCCTTCAGTAATATTTTCCATTGCATACACTCATAAACATTAAGTACTTACCCAATTCCCACAGCCTGGAAGTATTTTACATCCAAAATATATGTCTGGTAAATATTTAATGGCTGCATACACACCTCTCTCTCTCTCTCTCTCTCAGTCTCTCACATACACACACACACACACACACACACACACACACACACACACACACACACACACACACACACACACAAACACACACTCACATTCAAAAACAGTGTACCTTTTAAACCTTTTAAAGCACACATGATTAAACTCAGTTAATAATGCCAACTATCAAAAGTTTCATACCAGAACTCTCAACTGTCCAGATTTTTTGCTTATTTTTTTTTTTGGTCTGTCCTTCATAAAATGTGTGGTTTGCTGGCAAAATACTGGAGGTTGAAGTCAATAAATAATGACTTACATTTGTGTTTCAGATTGCATATCCTTCAGGAAATGCATGCTAACATAAATCATGTGATTATAGTAACTTTCTAATTTATTATGAGCAATATTTAAAATATGTTCCTCTTTTTAGCCTTTCCCCATTACTTTAGGCTTTGTCCAGATTTCTTGAGCTAAGAGGTTGAGGGGGATGCACACTTGTTAACCTTAAATGAAAACCACACTAATGAACTGCCTGCTCTCTCTCTCAATCTCACTCTCATTTCTACTTTCATTCATGTAGTCGCACTCACAGACAGAAACAGAAACACACACACACACACACACACACACACACACACGCACACACACACACACACACGCACACACGCACACACGCACACACACACACACACACACACACACACACACGCACACACACGCACACACACGCGCACACACACACACACACAAATGCATTTTTCTATTTTTTTATTTATTTTTTTGTTTTAATTTTGTACTTGCTAAACCACAAAGGCACTGTTAAGCAAGCGTAAATAATGTCAGCCATTGGCATTTTATTTGTCCGCGCTCCATGGCAGCTTAATATGCTGCAATGAAACGGAGGATTTCATTTCCAGTGGGCATTACCTGCACATAAACATGCTGCTAGAAAACATTCATTCTAAAATTAAATATTAAAAATAATAGTTGCCTTTCTGAGTTAGCACATTTCATTTTTCTCTCTTCTTTTATCTCTTTTTAGCTGGAGGGGCTCCAGCCCAGCAGCCAGTACCACAAGCCACCCCTGGTCACTTTTAATCTATTTGTGAAATTGCTACTTAAAACTGTTTCACTAGGAAGATTTCTAAAACTGGAATGCTTGTTTACAAATAAGGAATTCAAAACTAATAAATTGTTAATAAAATACACATTGGACAGAAACTTCACATTAAAAGTAGCTGTGGAAATGATGTTCTGCCTTGGTCTGGTGATGCAACAATGAAGCTGAGACACTTGCAGAATACATAAGTAATAGTATAAGGGCAATGACACAAATGTAGCTGGATCTCATTCTTTCTATTTAATCTCACAGAATCATAATGGAAGTTTTCATTTTACTCCATTGTAAGCAACTATTGTCAAAACCTTTTCTTGTTTCCTCAAAGTGATATGTAATGTTATGTGGTTCTGTTGGCATTCTCCCTTTGTGCAGCTATTATGGTCTAAGCCTGTCCTAATAAAATCAATTATTTCACAAAATATGAAGTACATTGGAGATCCCTTGGCTGTCTTTTTGCCCATTTACCCGTTTCACCTAAATATAGTACAGATGTTATATGCTTGCAACCAGAACAGTGCAGATGTTTTATTTTTGCTTCACTATTTCCACTTACCGATGCCTGATGCTCTGCATGCCTTTTACTGGATATTTTCTGACAGCCAAACAAAACCTGATCTGCTCTACCACCCGTTTACTACAATGTATAAATGATTTAGTCATAGTGAAGTTATATTAATACATATTTAACTCGCTATGTTCTCTTTCTTATGCTTATATTGACAACACAGACAGTACTTAATTAGTACAATGTCTAAACCATGCTTATCCAACTCATGGGTTACAGGGCACAATCCAGGCCCACAACAGCATTTTCAGTGACATGTCATACTTTGCCAAGCTGATAGGAATTATGAAGTGCAATGTTTCATAATTTCTTTCTCCAAGGTGAAAATATGTAAGTTATTTTACCAACTTGGAGTACTGTTACTATGCGCTGGAATTTAAAATACATTGAGGGGTGCAGGCTATGATGGATGGTTTTGTGCAGGCTATGATGCAGGGTTTTGTACCATAAAGAGAATGATTTAGGCTGCAAATGATGTCTTAATAAGATTTTCTTTTATGTTTCCCAGCAGGCAACCTGATATAACCTGTAGGAAGTAGTATGAGTATCCATTGCCCACATCAGCATCCCATTCAGGTTTTTTATGTTTATTAGGGTGACTGTACTAATGGTAGAAGGAGGGGGCTGTAGCAGTAAGCTGAAATACATTTATACATTTTTGCCACTTCTTGGAGATTGCACTTCAGTGGTGGCATTTACTTCTCTGATGGGCAGTTAGTAAGTGAAAGTAAAGGGCAGTTACAATAGTTTGTATTGTGTTAACAGCAGCAACAAGTTGAAGTGGTCTATTGTGATAATTTCCCTGACTTTCTTCTTAATCTAACATCTGTGATATAGACAGAAGGTGTCTTTCTTTTAGGGGGGTTGGGGGGCTATGTCTAAAAATACAAGGTCATTTTCATGATCACTGTTAAATGATTTTCTATACTGATATAGCTTGTCAGGGCAGTATATGTATCTATATGGAAAAAACTGAATATGCTGCTTGTTATTATTTCTTTTACCTTTCTCACACTCAAACCACATACATTTATACATCAGGTGGCTATATTTTGGTGGTGGGATGAGTAGGCATGCTGCTTGAGAAAGCACAGAGTAGTTACAGTTCACTATTGATTGATCACTGATATGGTTTGTTGAGGGCTGTATATGTGACTGACAGCAGCAAGTTGAAATATATTTCTATGACTGCTATGTCTTTCATTTTCATAATAAGGCATCAGAAGTTGGGAGTCAGTGCATGTTTCTGAAAACAACAAAGTTAAGTACATTACAGAGGCTGTTCATTTGTGACATCATCACAGTGAAAGGTGGTGCATACTTTTAAAAGGGATACATTCCAGTGGGACAGAATGTATTCGAAAGGATCTGAAGTTTGTTATTTTTGTATTTTTGGAAACAAATTGAAAACATTACCTATGTTTTGGCTTTCAAGTGGTTACTTTCTTGCTAGAATTTCATACTCTTTGTAATCCAGATGTTTTCAATATCATTTACAATTTGCATGCACATTTTCACTTTTTTTCCTCAGTATACGAATATACAGTTCATAAAATCATAACTACTTTTTGCTTTTTTTATAACAAAAAAACTAAACCCATTATTTCTTTGCCCCTGAAAAAAATGTTTTATGGCTTTTAAAATGCCACTATGAAAAAATTTAAGTCTTAATTCTAACCATGATTTTGTGCTCAGAAATCAACGTGCAGCTGTTCTATTACATCTGCTCTTAAAACCACAATATAATTATGGTTTACAGCTGCACATCTATATTTTTGACCAATTCATTTTACTAGAAAGTGTCAAACTGTTTCAGAGATATGACTGTGTACTGACAGTCTATACTAATAAGCCTGACTGGCCAAATAGAAAGGATTAGGCTGCCAAAGTGCATTATACTCAGTTTCTATTCCATCTGAATTTGCAATTTCTGCTCAGGGTGTTGAAATGCAGCCCACATTCAGAATGTCTTTTTTTGTCTTCTGGTCATATCAGAAGATAAGAAAAAATATTTGACCTGGCAATTTAGCATTTTTATTATTGCATAAAGAGTAAGGCCACCCATGAATGAAATGCAGTGAAATCCATATGGATAGAGGGATATAATGGTATTCTTAAAAAACCCTCATTAACCACAGCATCCTTTTCTTTGTCATCAGCCTCCTCAAGAAAGTCAAGAAACACCCTGATTCTGAAGTGTAATTAAAATGCATCAAGGGTTTTTGCACAGAATTTAACAAACTATGGTGTAATAATTATTACAAGTCATATCTAATTAACCACGCTCCTTCTTTATTGGTTTATTGGTTGCTTATTTGTATTTTTAACTGGGAGACCATCACTGAGCATTACTCATTTTCACTGGAAAACTCCATGCTATACAAAGCATATTAATCTGTCTGATAATTACAAATAACAAAAAGGTTTTATAACGAGATACTGCCGATCTTCCCACTTCTAGTGGATGTGGATATACTGCATGTTATCAACAGATATATACATTCAGGACATATTGTTCTAAACTTTTCAGGAAATTAAATTCCAATATTAAGTACAGAATCTATGTCATTTCATGGTTGCAGCCAAAGCTGAATGTAGATAGACATAGCGGTTAACGTTGTTGCCTCACAGCAAGAGGTTCTCTGGTTCAATTCTTGGCTGGGTGCTTTCTGTCTGGAGTCTGCATATCCTCCCTGCTTTCACATGGGTTTCTTCCGGGTATTCCGGTTTTCTCTCACATTCCAAAGACATGCACCTGGAACATTTCTCCTTTGGCCTCTGCTGAAAATAGGCTCTGTCCTAGTTGAATTTTCCCTGTCAACAAATGTTAAATAAATAAATACATAAATCTGGGGCATGTCAGAAAAGATTCCTTTGCTATTAACTTTGTCTACATTTATATGGAACACTATTCTACAGTTTGTGAATGATGGAGGCTAATGTTGAATTTCTATACCAGTTTTTGTTTGTTGGATTATGACAAGGTAAGAACATCATGAATACCATTTTAGGAATAACTTACTTGCTAGCTATTTTTTTGGTGAGTACAGAATAGAGTGAGCAGTTTGCAATTTTACCACATTTAAATAATAATCAGACTGTACCCAGTGCATGCAAATTGAACTGAAGTGGATCTGGCAGTTTTGGAATGTTTTTGTTCCAGTTTTAAGTGTTTGAGGTTTGGTGAAAAATTTGGAAAGTTAATGAAGTACTGAGTGAGAACTCATTGCAAATGGCAGTCATTAAAACAACTGATTGCACTTACTGGTGTGTTCCCCTTTCTGCTTATTTGTTTGACTTGGAGTATGGTTATATAAGTTAGAGGGTATGGGTTTTCAGTTCCCACTATGTCTAAGGTCAGGCATTTTGATTATTGAAAACAGAAGATCATTTTGCTTATTATTAGACATGATGAGTTCAGACTCAATAAATCATTAGGCAGCTGAGAAAATTAGCATCAAATTATGGACTCAGAAGAAGGCATTGTTCTAGCAGTAATGCTTTTAATAAAAACAGGCATAAAAAGGTGGGCATGGCATAGCAGTCAAGTAAAGAAACAGATTCACAGCACTGAATTAAAACGAAGTTTAATACAACTGTCATATACCAAAGCTTTTGGACAAAGTCCTTCATCAGTGTTACAAAGTGTTTCTAAATACATACAGATTATATCATTCAAATAGCATCACATGATACAACCCGGCCTATCATAACACAATCAATTACATTTTCACTAGTTGCTTACATAAAATTCTAAAAACATATACATACATACTATTTCCATAAAATATATCTAAAAATATAAAAATACACACATATATATATATATATATATATATATATATATATATATATATATATTATTTCATATATTTCAAGACCTTATACATTGTTGTTTGTGTTTCAGAATTGGTTTAAGTGAAACCTGCTTATTAATTCCTGGTGGGGAATCTGCTTGGAGACAAACAATCCAGTCATATTCCCTAGTCTCAAGTTTATTATTAACGTCACCCCCCCTCAGACTAGGTTCTAGGACCTCTATAGCCCTAAACAAGAATCTGTGTGTAGATCCATTATCATGTATGTGCTTAGCTAACGCATTTGTCAGTATACCTCTCCTAATGTCTGATTTATGCTCTATAATTCTTTCTTGAGTTTCCTAGTGGACTTTCCCACATAAAATGATGGACATGATTTACATGTGGCTAAATAAACCACAAATGGTGTATTACATGTTGCTACACATTTAAAATAAAACTTTTTCATAGTTACAGGGTGGGTGAAAACATTAGATGAGCAAATATCAGAACAGCAAGAGCAGTTAAAACACGAGAATGTACCTTTCCTGTTAGAAATAGAAAGTGTTTACTTATTCAAGGAAAAGTCCTTATGAAGCTGTTTCTTTTCTTGATTTGTGTTGGTCTACAAGCTTCACTTTATCGCAGTGATGTTTGTTTCTTTTGACATGGCATAGCAGTCTCAGTTTATAGTTGGTCCATGTGCTCATTAAATTCTAAATTCTGACCTAAAAGGCCACAAATAGTTTAAATATGCTTTTCCAATGCAGTATGAGGTACCATCCAGTGATAAATGCATTCATGCCTACAATATGGATCATGCCTTGCTCTATTCTATACCTGCAGCACTAGTTATACTGATTTCCTTGTGTAATTCAGACCAACAGGACTTCAAAGGCAGAACATACAATGTGCTAACATTACCGTATAGTGGTAGTACAGTATAGCATTTAAGCAGCTTAAATATGAGAAAATAATGCAGAATGCATTTATGCAACTGCGCTCTTTGTTTAAAAATGCCCTGACCTATTCATAATTGTATAACTTAGAGAGTTATGTATTACTTAAGGTCATTGAGTGAAATGTCATGGTAGGAGAAAGAAACAAAATACACTGCCATTGTTCATGTCAATTGCACTATAATAAAAATGTTGATAACTTTTGTTTAGTCATTATGAAAATGTGCAGTCTACTGTTATTTACATTAATATTGTCAAAAACCAAGTGATTTGTAAATACATCTTGGTATGAACCAAAAACATATGTGCTAATGGTGGTGAATATAAATACTTTTTTACTGGATAAACTTTAATTCACAGTCACTAAGAGTGTAGACATGACTGGATGAGCAGACACGATTTCAACACTTCACAGTAGCCACTTTTAAGACTGCCTTGCATACTCTTGCTAGTACAGCTCTCCATCTGCGAAAGCATATGGACATTATGCATATACTTGCTTGAAGAAAGCAAAGGTTTATTGATTTCAAGATGATATTCACAGTTACCACCTTGCCAACCTCTATTACAAACTGCTCCTCCATATTTTTAATATTTACAAGTGTTCCATGTTCTTTTAATTCTCTCTGTATCTTCACATTTCATTACCCATTTTGGTAAGAAGTTCAGTTGCAGTACCCCTATTGTAACACTTTCCAACATCCATTTTAAACTTTGCACAGCTGCTATCCATGGCCCCTTCCACTTGTGTTGTCCTTCCTTGATAACTCAGTGTATATAACTACTCCTCTTAAATTCTAATGTGATACTCCTCTTATTACCCTAAATAGTTCATATTATGGCAGCCTTTTTTATCATTATAGGATTACATACCCGGTTTCCTAAAAATGTCTATATTAAGGCAATCTCACCATTCCTTTGACAATTTGATGATACTTTGCTGTATCATTACACCAGTGAAATTTCTGTTCTTTTATATGGTCTCAGTAGGACAAATGTTTAAATATTTTAATTAAGGACTCAAAACTGCAGTGGTGGTGCCGCGGTAGCATTGTTGCCTCACAGTAAGACGTTGTCCTGTTTGATTCTCAGCTAGAACGTCTTCTGTGTGGAGACATGTATGAATGGGCGTACCTTCATTGAAGGTTGTGCATCAGGGTCGGCAACACGGCACGTAAAAATCTACTGCCAATCATTAGCGGACCGGAGTTCGGCTGTGGTGACCCCTAACTGGGAAAAGCCGAAAGACACAAAGGACACAACATATGGCCTTTAGAATAGTAATAATATTTGAAGTTCCCTTGCCACAATGCTACCTGTCTTGCAATGCATGTTCTGCATTTGGTGCAATCCAAACACCAACGTTTCTTTCCTCATCTTGTTTTTATATTTAATTCATCCTGCTGTTTTTTTTTACTGATCAATTTCCCTGGGTCACCTCTGAAAATGAGCTATGCCCTCCAATATCAGCCTAGTCAATGTAATTAAAAAAAAAAAAAAAAACTAAATTAATCCCATTCTGCACCGCAAAGTGATTTAGCTTATATGTGTATTTATTAAATTCTGTCTGCTAAATGCATCATCCTTCTTCCAAAGTTTCTGCAAAGCCCATGACATTCTAACACCTTTACTGTTAGTTATACCTGCAGTCTTTGTATCCCTGATATGTATATATATATATATATATATATATATATATATATATATATATATATACATATGTTTGTCTGGTGCCTTGCCCCTGTAACTCATTTCATGTATAACTATTAGATGGTACCAGCTGCAGGATAGATCTCTGTGGAAGTTCATTCATGACCTTATCAACTACCAGGTTCTTCATATTCCCATCAATCACTGGCTGTTTGTACCTAACCAGTTCTTTGTGCACCTCAACATTTTATTGCTTACCTCCATCTCTTTCAAGCTCCCCAACAGCCTACTTTGTTTTACAGTACCAAAGGAAAACTAATGTTTAGACGATTCATAAATTCATAGTGTGTTATATAAGCTCCTATGCCATCTTGAACTATGCATAACTTTGATGTCGTTGCTGTTTGTGGCTCATAAATGAATATCAAATTGACATGACAAAGGAAATTATGTGGAGTCCAAGAAAAAATGAGGGACTTTAGACATAAGCCTGAGCGTGCTGTAAAACCAAATATAACTCTGCAGAATACCACTGACCATCTTGTTGTAACATAGAATCTTACTCTTGATTCATGGCCCTGGTGACCATGTTGCACTGGGCCTACTGTACTCCTTGATGCTATGGAATAGAGCTCAACAGTGTTATTCTGTACCCACATGGCTTCTGTCCATCCAGTAAAACAGTGTCCTACTTTGTTTCATGACAGTCTATTGGGGGAATGTACTACACCTTCAAACTTCTCGTTTTGTATGCCCGCTTCCACATGCTACACAAAGCATGTTGATGTTCCCCGGATCTGTGCATGTAGCACATCAGATATTCCGAGTACCTACATAGCAGATAATTTACTGCACAAGCAGCTGTGTACATGAATTGCTCATTTATGCTGTTATTTTGCTGTGTGTAAATTAAAAACATCTCCATAGCAATGAAAGTGATGCACATAGCATTAGGGGATCTACCTGTGGTAGTGAATTTCAGATACTACATTTGAGGATGTTTCATGTAAGGGGGAGAAAGGAATATTAAAGCAACTGTAAAGTGTAAAAAAGGGGCTTGCAACTACAAGTTCCAAGTTGAATTTCAGAAAATAAATTCTGAAAGAAAAATAATTTGATTCACTTCCACTTAATATAATATTTTATAGACTGGAAGTCAACATGCAAATAAAATCAAATCTATTTACAAAATATTTACCTTTTTTTACACAAGGCACTTCAGAACAAAGATAGCTCTTTGATATAGTCACTTATATATACTCTGAAATTAGTTAACCCTTAATTAATGTTTTAATGGTTTCAGTCTCATGGAAAGCATAACATAGATTGATTATTTAAGGCCTATAAACTTGACTGAAACAAATAAAAACTTGTAAATTCAAACAGTGCTTCAAAATATCTTATTCTTATATTACACCTACAAATTTCTAAAACCTGAAATCTAAAAGCAGAACAGTAGTCATACTTATATAAACCATTCATTAATATTTTATTTGTGGTCTTGGTCAGTTGTCCCAGAATCCTCTATTTGTAGTTTTGTTTTTTCTTCCTTACATGAAGAATTGTGTAGGAAGCATAAATTGTGAGGCACTAGATACTTCTAGTATAGCAGTCTACATAACATCAAAGCCTGTATACATATCCAACCCAGCAGTTACATTAACAGTGCCACATGAAACATTCGTGTGAGTCCTTCCTATTTTAAATTAGGTTATTACAACAGATAATCTCTGATAACTTCTTTAAACTCTTATTTCCATTAAAGGCATGAAACTGGTTTAGGTCTAACAGTAGTTGCAATTTCAGGATTGCTTGACAAATCCTGCTGTTACTGTTTTATAATCGCCTTAATCTTTTTAATATATAAATATGCAACAGACAAACATGGGAAACTGACATCAATAATACTTTCTTAGATTATCATTTTAATTTTCACTACTCTTTAATAAAAAAGGTTTTGCAGTGTTAACTCCTCCTGACCTAACCACATCAATGCACAAATTGCAGATGTCCTTTTTAGAAACCCAGTCCAAACCCATCTGGTTCAGTAAATGTAGCTAATGTTCAAATTCAAAACCATCAGTTGTTAGATCTAAAGCTCTTTATTTCTGAGATGTGGCAATGGATTTAAGTCTATTGCAAAGATGCTGACTAGCTCCACTGAAATAAAAATTTACACCTACTTCTTCCCAAAACTTTTGGTACCCATTTTTCACTTTCCTCCAACCTTAATAATTTCTATTTGTAGAAATTTAGTAGCTTATTTGTTTTTAGAGAAAGTGTTAGGGATGATATCTGGTTATTCAACAAAACAAACTGGTTTTATTATTAATACCAGCATAAGAAAATTATCATCAATCAGGTATGCATTACTTAAGCAATGATGGCAGTCATATCTGTGCTCGCATGTTGCCTGTAATATTTAACATCTAAATAAAATGCATTGTTCTCTAAAATTACTTCCACTAAAACATGTATTAATTGTATGATTAACAAATTCACAGGGATTAACCATGTAAATTAACATTGCTTCCTGCTGAAATAATACTTGCTAGATCAGTAGTTATAGTACGGGTACCATGTAGTTCGGCAAACTACACGTTGTCAAAGTTCACAGGGAAAACATTTTATCCTACTAAGTGACCTGTTCACAGCACGAATAAGCTCACAAGCCCTTCCATGGCTCTCAACCTTCCTAAGCAAGAGAAAATATAAAGTTTGTCTACGTTCTATTACATCCCCTACTGCCAGTTATAAAATTTGTCCCACAAGGATCACGTCTTCCTCTAATACTTTTACTACTGTTTATCAGCAGAACACAAGACGATCCCTTTGTAATCTAGTAATATTATATGCTGATGATTTATTAATATACAAACGTAACTCCTATTACTCCTCTATAAAAATAAAAAAGAGATACTAACTTAAAGGAGCTTTTTGAAATGAAGGATTTTACAGCACTGACAGGTGATGAACTTAGACTCAGAACCCACAAGTGTGGGGCTTGTCAACAATGTTGTTTTATTCTTGACAAGAGTAAGTTATTTATTCCATCAAGGGGATTTAAAATCAGAGCTTCTAGGTATTGCAATTGTGGAACAAAAAGGATGTTATATATAGGGATCTCTGTGAAATCTGCCAGAGTTTTATATTGGAAAAACTGAGAGACAATTGAGGAGAAGGGTGTCCGAGCACATGTACAAGGTATCTAAGGGAAAGGAATCTAATGTTTTTTTGTAGCACTCTTTGTCCTGTAAGGGGATGAAAATTAAGTTCTTTGTGTTAGAACAGGTTTTAACAGACCCCCAAGGAGGGTGTTGGGAGTCCAAGTTGGAATACAGGGAATTGGTCTGGCAGCTCAAGTTGGATGCAGACTCAACAATTGTATCAGCATTAACAGTGTACTAAAACTCAGGGCAGCAAAACTGTAACTGATGTATTGTACTATTTGCTACAGTAGGTTTTTGCTGCCATGAATTTATCTCTGGCTTATTTTTCTTTCATTTTTATGTAATTTATGTGTATTATAGTAGTCAAGAAGTATTATTGTATGCACACTTTTCTTCGATGCGATTTTTATACACTTCATACCCACAAAATTTTTATTATTGCTTTTACATGGCATTTGCTTGCACTACATGAATACGATTTTTTATTGCTATATTATATATGATAGGGCAATGACTTTGTTCCAAGTTATTGGGGAACACACGGTTAAGTATTTTCTATTTTTCATGTGAATCATTGATGTTAAGTAGTACTAATTAACTATTTAAGGAAGGAAATTGGTTTGATTTATTGTTCTGAGGAAACCTGGCATTTCACTAGGTGAAAGCACTTAACTATACTTTCTTGTGCATTTTCAACTGTTTTATCGTGTTTTACTACTGGAGTTTTAATTAAACTTGTACTGACTCCACAGTCCTGCTTGCCTTGGATTTTTTTGCTTCTTAACAGCAGATTAACTACAAGAGTTACATGTTAGAATGTTAGATTCCACTTCCCCTTAATATCCTCACTACAAATCCTTATAATATACTTCATAACACACTGTCCACAGCTTTTCAGACTTAGATCCCCAAACACATGAATTAATTCCAACTAATAGCAAAGTCATTGTCTCCCAGTGAAAATTCAGATGCCACTTCAAAACTTGCTACTAATGAAGGCCAAATGTAAATGTTTCATATCACCAGTATCACACAGTGGTCCTTTCTAATTTAAATAATCTCTAGGATGTAGAAGAAATATTTCATTAAATTTGCAGATTTAAGTTTCCTAAATAATGAAAAACATTCTCCAATGCTTCTCTTCTATTCTTTTTCCTCCTTTATTCTCACTATATTCTCAGTTCATCCATTTTTACTAGGTTCTTTTCCACTACCCTTGGGTTCATAGGTTCATAGGTATTTACTAGGCTAATGACCGCAAGGGCTTTTTTAAACCTAGCCAAGCATCCAAAATCTCTGACACATTCTGGTACCCTTGATAAGTGTAAGCAGGGACTTGGGAGATGAAATATTTACAAGCAGGACCCTGGGAGGTGAGCCATATAAAGGCTGCCTGTGTCCATTAGACACATAGGTTCCAAACCAAGGATGAATTTCCTATTCTCCATCCAATTGTCCAAGTTGCACTTGAATTGGGTTAGGGAGGAACTCTGCTTTGCATGGATGGGGAGCCTGTTCCATAGACGGAGTAGTCTCTGGGATACAAACCTATCTCTCTAGCAGGTCCTATTTATATCACAGGCAAAGTCTAAGTCTTTAGAATGGGTAATTCTGGTGCTGTTTGTTTTGCAGATATGCAGGAGGTCCATCAGAGTGGGGTCTGACAATGCCCTGAATGCCAGCCATAGATCTCTCCTCAAATGCCTGTAGGAGACAGAATACAGGGATAGGGCCTTGAGGTGGTCCACAAAGAACATGTTACTTAGGCCCTGTATTCTTTCAGTGATGTACCTCTGTGAACATTATAATTGTTGGATATCCCTGGTTAGGTACATACCAAAGGGGCATTGTACTCAATGATAGGTCTGATGAATGCTGAATACAGTGAAACAATGACTTCCTTAGACCTAGATGCCATACCTTTGTTTATAACTTGTGCAACATAAAATTATTTCCTCACTACTGTAGACACAAGGTAGTCAAAGACTAGAATACAGTGTATGTGCGCCCCTAAGTCCCTGACTACTGGGTCAGCTCTAAGTGGTGTGTTGTCAATATGATAGTTACCAGAAGTGGATCTCTGTATTTCTTGGCATTTAGTTTTTGTCCATGGCTCTAACACCAGTTGTATGTCTGCATTAGCTCTTCTTGGAGAACATTTGTGACAGTGTGGGTTCAATGGCAGCACCTAATTTACAGTCATTTGCAAATTTAGTCAGCCAGAGCCCACTGACATTGACCTTGACTTCAGAGAAGTAAATTCCAAAAAGGAACTGTCCAAGAACTGATTCCTGAGGGCTGAACTTGTGACTGGCCTTTTTGCAGAGACAGACTCCAACATTATAACCTCCTGCGTACTGTCTGTGAGCCAGTTGGCTATCGACCTGGTGATATAAGGGTTTATACCTAACCTCTTGAGATTGTAAACAATGCCAAAGTGGGGTATTGTGTCAAATGCCTTGGTCAGGTCAAGGTAGGCAGTGTGAACCATTTTGCCCTCATCCATTGCTTTGGTGACCTTCTCAAAGAAGTTGACATGGTTGAATAGGCATGACCTGCCCTTGAAGAAACCAGATTAGGTTGGGTACAGTGTCTGGAGGTTTACTACATCATTACTGATAATTTCCATAGTAATTTTTTCCAATGCTTTGCATATAACACTAGTGAGACTTATGGGCAGTAGTTTCCAGGGTCAGTAGATGGCCCACCTGTGTGCAGAGGGATGACTGTTGCTGTTCTCCATTCATGAGGAACAAAGTTTGTTTGCAGGTTACAGTTAAATAGCAATTCCAGACAGCATGATAAGTCATGTTTCCTGCTGTTTAGAAAGAATCCTTGGATACTGTCTGGGCTCATTGATGCAGTTTTCTTGGCCTAAGAGAGAGAGAGCATCAAAGACCTGCTCCCAAGTGATAGCAGGGGGAGTTATATTTGATGGCATTTCCTGAGGGAAGGTTGAGGAGGAGAGAATGGTAAAGTTGGAGCTGAATTTGTTGACCGGAATAGCTGGATCCATTTAAAATGACCTCTGCACACAATTGTGAATTGCCTTTGAGGTTGTGGACATAGCTAAAGAATGCCTTGTGGTTGTGCTTGGCCAATTTACCTCAAAGGTGTCTTTGGTAGACTTTATTTGTCCTCTGAGTAGTTTGTATAATTTGATGAGAGTGCTTTTATCTTGCTGGATGCTGCACCTCCTAATTTTTGGCAATACTTTCTCCCTTCTGTTATACAGCCTATTGATTTTGTGATTCCACCAGGGTGGCTTGTGTTTTGAGTTAGTTCTGTGCTTCTTCCTGGTGGTTACAGCTGCCTCTATGCAGCTATTAACATGTGTGTATAGGGTTTCTGTGAACAGTTCTGCATAGTCAGCAGTGTTCTTAGGGGGCTTGAATTTTGCCAGGTTATCACTTAAAATAGCAGGAAGTTAGCCTCAGACTAGTTCCTGAATATTCCAGGATTAGCTGGGGGCCCAGATTTTATTTTTACTTCAAAAGAGACCATTTTGTTGTCTGACCTTACCAGGGAAGACATTACAGTAGGGGATGTGCAGCACTCTTCCATATTAGTTAGGACCAGATCCAGTATGGTTGCACCCCTGGTTGGTATAGTGACAATCTGGTCCAGGGAGTTTGTGTTTACAAAATCCAGGAATCTCTGCCCATACATTTGGTGTCATATAGGATTCCCAGTTAATAATGGGGTAATTAAAGTCGCCCATGGATATGGTATTGGGTTAGATGGTGAGTGTTTCCAATATGCTTAAATACATGGTATGGGTTTCCTGGGTCAAAGAGAGGTACGGATAGCTTTTAAGGAAGTGGTATTGGATTTTGCTTATGGCGATATGGACATGGAGAAGCTCAAGTGCATTGTCCTGATTGACCAGCCTTGAGGTATGTTTGTGTTTGTTATAAATCTAGACACCTCCATGCTTAGTCCCAATCTGTGTAGTAGTTGGTCTAAATGTGTGGAAGGCATTATAACTTTGCACTGTCGATGTGCTCTCTGCAGCTATAAACCATGTCTCAGTGACCACAGAGATGTCAGCATTCTCTAGGGTGAAGAGAGCTTCTAGGGAGTGAAGATTTTTGTTTAGTCTCCTAGCACTGAGCAGTAATACCTTTAGATGTTCTTTTCATTTGCTAGGTTGGAAGTACTTTCAGTTTGGCATTGCTAAAAAAGGCACTATGAGGGAAGATAATGTTTTAGCTAATATTACAAATTCTAGAGGGGAGAGGTGCAGACCATCCCTGACAAAGCAGCATGGTCTGTTGATCATCTCCTTCCATGCTGACAAATATTGCACCAAAACTATGCTAATTATTAAAGTCAGTCATCTTTTGTTTGTATTGTGGCATCATCCTTGGAAAAGGTAAAATATTGCTCAATGCTAGGCTTATACCAGCCTGGGACACATATTCCAAGTGCTTCATGATGTCTTTCTTCATATAGTCTTGGGAGGTATGTCTCAGGTCATTTACACCCACATGGACTGTGACTCAGTCATAGTTAGACTTGTAGTGCATGACCTGAGTGCATGCATAATATGGCAGATCCTACCCCTGATAAGCAAGTGACTGTGGATTTCTCTTCACTCAGCCTGGAGAGGACATTAGTGTGTTTCACACTAGAGTCTCCAATGACTAGAATGTTGGCTTGTGTGGTGGCTTGCCTTATGGGCTTAGAAGTGCAGTTTCCTTGAGATGTGGCTGTATGTGTTGATGTGGATGTTGTTTTGAAAGAGTGCATTCAGGGCTGCTGAAGGTATTTGTTATGTGTACTTCATCTAGGATGTCTTTGAGGTTTATGAAGGTTACATTTAAGTGACTCATCATATGTGGGTCTATATGTCTGCTTTGAACTGTGTGTGATGGGTGCATTGCAAATAACATCTTATAAGAGTTAAGAATTGCATTAAAATTAAGCTTCACTTATACTATCTATATCTAGAAAAATGTTAATGCTGTGCAGATATTTTGTTCTATAAAAATGCAGTCACACATGTCTTGTTTGTATTCATGGACTAAATCTGAAAATGGTCCATATGGATCAGTGTTTTACTCAGGTTAACAAACAAACAAGCAAACACACAGATAAGTATATACATACATACATGCATACATACATACTTAAATACAATAATCATAAAGGAGTACAAATGTACATCACCACCCTCATGAGCAAAAGCAGTTTAAAGGGTTAGCACAACTGGAGTATGAACTGGTACTAGTGGGGGTAACCTATGGAACAGTAACCATGCAGAGATCCCCCTTCCCTTCTAGTAGGTTGCTAGGCTGAGCACAACTAAGCAGCACACTAACAAAGTAAAAAAAAAAAAAACTCTATTGTATATCAGCCAATGCCCTTACAATAATGGAATTTCCTGTGGTGAAGGCAAACCACACAGAACCTTGTCATGCTCCCAGCCAGTCATGTTGGCAAGCTGCCATCAATAGGAGCTCATAAAGCAGCAGACCCTCTCATTACCATATTATGGTAATGACATTAGTCCACCCACATCTAATAACTATCATTTTATTATGAATCACAATTAAGCATAATGCAGACTACAACACAGAACGGTGATACATGGCAGTTACATACTGTAGAATATGTCTTACCAAAGAACCACACATAGTCACAAGGTCATACAGACTGTACTGTACCTAACTGCCTTATATCACTGCATTGCGTAGCACTGACACACAGCACAGCACTGCCTGCCAGTTAAGCACAGGTGCACCTAGTACACATCAGGATCCTAGGCACTCCTGTGTGCTAACCAATAAAATGAGATTTCTGCTGTATGTGCACTACCATCATTCATTTGTGCAAATTATGGTAGTCCCTGGCAGCATATTAAATATAAAGTATAGTTGTGTAAGTCCTACTTACTTGTAGCAGTGGATGTTCAAATTCCCCACTGCTTCAGTGGCATTTTGGGTTCTGTGCCTGGACAAATTTACATTGGCAGCTTTCCAGAGCTCAGAATCTCCTCCTTTGGCTCTCTGTCATAGGGGATTTGCTAAGCTCCTCCCATCAGGGGAAGTTTAATTCCTGTCACATAAAGTCAGTTATTCTGGCTTTTATGTGCCAAGCAGGAAGAGCCAAGAAGGACTAGAAGCAAGAATTGACTGAACTCAACCAATTCTCAGACACAAAATGCCAACACAAGTAACCAAACCAGCCAAAACCACATCAAGGTTGGATGCCATTGATCTATACAGAAAGTGGGAATGGCAGGTGGGTATAGTAATAAGGAGGCAATAAGGAATTTGAGCATCCACTGTTGGAGGTAAGTAGGACTTTGCACTTGTACTATGTTCATCATTTTTACTGCTTCAGTGACATTCTGCGTAGATTCCTTAAGATTGCCCCACTTTTGTGGAGAAAAGATAAGGATCCAGGAGCCAATAGAGAACAGCCCTCATAAAACCTGCTCTGAAACTTGAGAAGGACTGCAGTTTGTAGTGCTCTATAAAGGTATGAGCAGAGGACCAGATTGCTGCCTATAGAATGCTTCTAGAGTCCACTCCTTTCCAAAATGCCATCAAAGTTTGACTAATCTTATATGCAAAGGTATCGGAAGAATTATTGTGGACTTAATAAACAAAGACATAGGAAATATTCAAATACTGGACCCATCCCAACTCAGTATTGTCAAGGGCAGGTCATGCCTACTAAACTTGGTGGATTTCTTCAAGAATGTCAATAGATCCATGGATGAGGGCAAAATGGTACACACTGCCTACCTTGATCTTGCAGTCATTTAACAAAATACCTCACTCAAGTATTATAGACAAACTCACAAATGTAGGCATAAATCCCTGTGTCACATGATAGATAGCCAAATATTTCATAGATAGTAACATGAAGTTAGGGTAGTGGAATCCGCCTCCACTAAGAGGCCTGATACTAATGGTGTCCCACAAGGCTCAGTAATGGGACCTCTCCTGTTTGGAATATACATATATGAAGTCAAGGCAAAAATAGAGGGCTTTTGGCTGACCAAATTTTTTGATGATTGCAAACTGGGTGAAAACAGTGAATCCCTGAAAGATGCAGATATCCTTCAGGAGAGTCTGACACAGAAAGATAACGGGTGTCAGAACTGTGGTCCAAGACTCATTGTAAAGAAATGCATGACTATATCCTTTGGGAAGACAACCACCCCTGCAAATTACAACATTAATAACACTCCCCTAAGAGTAGACCTAGTGGTAAGGGACTTCAGAGCTCAGGTTGATAGTCCCCTGAACTTTGATCAACATGTGTCCATGGCAGTGAGAAAATCCTTCTTCTTGGCACAATTTATAAGCAAGCACATGATATTCACATCAAAGGAGATCATAGTCCCACTATACTCAGCCCTCATTATATCAGTAATTGAGTACATTACACACTTTGCCATGTATCTGACAGGGCATTTGCAATAGCTGTAGTGGCTGCAAAGATTACTCACAAAAGTATACAAGGTGTAATTAGTATGTTCGATGTAAATCTCCTCAAAGCCCTATCCCTGTACTCAGTCTCCTACAGACTACTGAAGGATGATCTTTGCCTAACTTACAAGGCATTCTCTGATCCAGCAGAGCTCTTCCCTAAGTCTATTCAAATGCAATTTGGAGCTTGAATGGCAAGGCTTAAAATGGTTCTAGGGCCATTAGCCTTGTGACAATGTGAAGTAGTGCCAGCTATGCCAAAAGGAGGAGGGCAGTGTATGTGTAACATATGCCAGCATAGCTACCTGACATTTTGTAAATAATTTTATGTCATTTGCATATCAAACTGATTTGTACAGATACTTGTGCTAAGAATGTATTTGCAAAGCTGCTTGTGTTAAAAATGTACCAACATTGGGGTCCTGCTGGACAGAAAATAAATATACATGTATGTCAGGCTGTATTGTGTTAACTGCTGAAATGTATATATCTTAACAGAGGATGCTGGAAGGGAAGGGGTTAAGCTCTGCCCAACTTAAAGTACTTGGTTTAGGGTATAACGATTTTATCTCACAGCCCTGAATGGAGCCAAAGATGCAATGTCTGGTCTGGGACACTGCATTTATTATCCTTAGTGGTGAACTAATTGCTTCCCTGGGGTGTCAGACAATGGCTGGTTAGTCTCTACAAAAAGGATGAAAGTACTGGAATTGTCTTACAGTCTGCAGATGCCTTAGCAAAGCTCTAGGTATGTATTATGACACATCTGTGCTAGATTCTGTTTCAGCTTCTAGTCAGGGGGGTAGTATGGGAACCACAGAATCAGATGACCAGATGCGATGTCATTCTAGCTTCAGCACTTAAATTATTTTAGATATTAATGAGAGATGTGATAGTGACTTCAGTCTGTTTGTTGAATCCTGACAACAAAGACCATTCAGCCATGTCACTTTGCCATGCTCTGTTAAGTAAGTAGGAAAATCAATTTGGATTCTTTTGTTTTTGGTGCACTGCTTGCAACTTCTAAAGGAGTACTGGAGAGAGCAGCCATGTCTGGTCTAGCAAGAATAAGGGGATTTCACTGAAGGGAGGAGGATTTTTTATTCACTGTCAAGAGTATCCTCACTGAATTATTCTCAGAACATACTTGTCTGAAACTATTTGTGGCCAGGGTGATGGTTTGAGCTAAATCCTGAGAATGGGAAAGAGGAAAGCAGAGGAGGATGTCATAGTCATTCTATAGCAGGGAAATTATCTTTTTGGGAAAGGAACCCTGTTTATTGGATTTGGAAACAATATCCTCTTGCCATTGTTATCGATGCCTTTTTTGGGAGAACCAAGGAATATGAAATATTTTAGATACCCCATGCATTAGTTTACCTCTATCATTCCAATGTTTGAGAATCTGGGTAGCAACAGGACCAAATACAAATTTAGAACTTAAAGGAGCATTAAAAATCTCATTTTAAATCCTCAGAAAAAGTCTGATTATGTAACCAAACATAACTTTTCAATACAACAGAAGTGTCTGGATTTCTAGAAATAGTTGCTGCACCTTCCAAGACACTCCTCAAAGCATGTTTCAAAACCTGTCATTTCATTCATTTAACACTTCTGCTCAGCAGGAGAAGATACAGCAATGTCATCAAAATTGCACGCATATTACAAAATAAATTTCCACATGAATTCCTGATTTTTTTAATATTCACCTTCCTCTTTCCCTCTCTAATGTATGGTGCCCCATAATCACCAGTCTATCTGCATCTCTTACTTACAAACTAGAAAACTGTTACAACAAAACTTCCAAATTTGCTACTACCAACAAAATCTCTTCACATCACTGCTTTGCCCTTCACACTCTAAATTGGCTTGAGCTCCCAAACTACTGGGACTACTTACAACTCATTACAGCTCACTGACTCTACAACCCTACCAAATGCCCAGCCCCTCTCAAACATCCTTCTCCCCTATGTTCCAAATAGACCACTTAGATCTGCACAACAAAATATAATTACTGTTCATAAACCTAGTCGTACACCAGGACAACTACTCCTCTCTTTTCCCCTTGCCAAAAAATGGAATTCCCTTCCATCTTCCCTTAGAGTAATGCAGAATGTGGAAAACTTTAAAACTCAATTTCATTCCTCTCTCCTCCACCTGGAAATGTAATTGCATCCTTCCAATCTAGCTAATCTCTGCTAACCCTTACTAACCAAGTTGATTTCAACTAATCTATGCTAACTTCTCATTATATATGAACAAATAACTCATTACTTTTGAATATGTAAATATGTTGCATCACTACTTTAATTCCTATTCAAAACTGCAGATTTAAAGACTCAAAATTCTAACTATTACAGTTGGCTGTATAAAAATGCTTCACACTTATTACAGGTATCCTTTTAGATCAATCATTGCAAATACTTTCTGAATTTGTAAATATGTGCGTATCAATACTTATTCCTGTTATATTTTACTATATAGTACTTTGTACTCTTGTTGTAATCTGTATATTGTATTGTATTCTGTATTTTTGAAGCTTTTCTCCCCGGGCCTCCACTGAAAACGGGCTCCTTAGGCCCAGTGTACTTCCTTGGTCATCAACTGGAAATAAATAAATAAATAAATGAAGTTTAAATTACTAGATTGAGCCAACTTTGTTCCCAGAGATTCGAGCCACTTGCCAATTTTAACTGGCAGTGAAGGGTTAGAAGAAGGCAAGACTTTCTTGTTAGAGTTGCCAGCTGGAAAAACTGCAGATGGGTCAGCTGACAAAAGAACAAAGTGAATTGCAAGATCATTGTACATACACATTGCATTTCCTCTTGGCCTTTTTAGGAACTGGTTCTCTAGTGAAAGGAGTTTTACATGCTGTTTGTAGACAGCTTAGACAACTTCTAAAGCTTATAGCAGAGGAGAAACAGCCAAAACATTTAGAATTGTATCCTTAATAAGATCATAAACTCAACCAATCTCTGGGGTAGCTCTAGATCACTTCCAGTCAAATACATCTCTAAACCTAGCTATCATGTGGAATGGTGAACACCAGCTTTGGTTTTTGAACCAGTTTACCTTCCAAAGAATCAGATTGGATGGACTCAAATTGATCACTATCGGCTTCATCAGAGTCCCCATCAAAATCTAGACTGGTCTCCAGAGAAGGTAACCCCATAGTAATTCTGAACAGGAGCATAGTCTCCAAGATTAGCTGACTGAAAACACTCTTAACGAAGGAAATACATGAGTCCTATATATTGAAATCACCTCATTGTCTATCATTTGGTGAAGTTTCTGTTTTTCCTTACTGTGAACTGCAGTGGAGGACAAAATATCTAGTGACATGTCTTTCCAGGGGTATCTTACCCTAGACCTCTCCTGCACCCAAAGGGTTTGTTCACCCACACCTGATCCAGGTACTGGAATATCCCTGGAGGATGTGTCTGATGTCTGTACTATAGAGTGCTGCAGGCTTACACCAGCCACTGATGGGGAAAAAAGGTAATTGGTCTGCAGACTGGCTTAAGGGAAGAACAAATTTACAAACCGTAGGCTGAGTCATGATTTAGTAGAGTTTTTTGTTTTTAAGTTGCAACTGAATTAGATGGGGGGGCAGATGTATTAGGATCCATCAAGGCAGGAAAAAAGAAAACACCAACCAGAATAATACACTGTGTAACATAGGGTAAAGAGTGCCATCCCAGCTAGTTAGAATTTTGTAAATAATTTTATGTCATTTGAGAATATTAATATGATTTATATAGAAATGTAACAAAAGGAGACACTGCCAGACCAGCTACCTGGAATTTTGTAAATAGTTATATGTCATTTGTGAATACCAGCATGATGCAATTGCTTGTGCTACCAAATGTATTAGAACTATATGTTATGTGTATATTAAACTACTGGTACAGAAGTGTGTGTTGAACAGGGCTTATACAGTACTGCGCTTCAAGGATGTGTCTACATTGTACCCTACTGGAAAAGAACAGAAATGTGTACAAACTATATACCTGTGGAAATTTATGTTTTAATAGTAGAATCCCAAACATAGAGAGTTAACTTGCAAAGCTTCAATAAAATAAGTTGAAATTAAATTGTTTTATGACTGTGCTATAAAAGTTATCTCTCAGTTTCAGTGTAGCAGACACAATGTCTAGAGCTAGATATTTTTGCATTGTCTTGGAAGAGAAGTAATTACTAGGTTTGATATGCAGAAGTGTTTTATTGTTTTATGACTTTCAGGATCATCAAACAACTGAGAGATATGTATTTTTCACAGACAGATGCTAAAAATGCTTGTACTTTCTGACAATGGGGTAGCTTGGGAACTAAACTCAGGTTACAAAAAGTGATGACATCCCAGATAATCCAGCAGTAATATTTGATATTAATTTAAGAACTAAGACTGGGCATTTTCTACTTTGTCTTTGACCTAACAAGAACATTCACTCATCACCACCATCTGCACTTGCCTTGCTGTAAGTAAATCTAGGGTACAGTAATTTCTCCTAAATACAGTTAGCAATATAGTGAAGCATAGCTTAGATACTTTCTTTATTTATTTGAGACTGTCCTGCAATGTTGTTTTAAATATTTCATGTGATTTTGAACTTTGAAGTAACTGTGTTTGTTTACGGAGTATTATCTTGTTCTTTTATTATTTATTATTAAATATATTTAAACCTATCTTTGTGGCTATTTGTGAGACATATTTAAGCTCTGAGAGTACTTGCATATGTATTTGGTGATACTGTACAGGCCACTCCTAAATAGCCTTGATTCCACTGTATGAATGGACACCCTTAGTTAAGGGCCTTAATTAGTTGATAAGTGGTGGATGGTGGCAGCTGGAACTATCTTATAGTCTGAGCAGAAGGAGGCATAGCTAGTAAATCTATGCCAACTTTCCCCAGGTATGTTTGTGTGTGTGTGTGTGTGTGTGTGTGTGTGTGTGTGTGTGTGTGTGTGTGTGTGTGTGTGTGTGTGTGTCTGTGTGTGTGTGTCTGTGTGTGTGTGTGCTTGTATATAAATCAAATCTCAAAGTGTGTGTGTGTGTGTGTGTGTGTGTGTGTGTGTGTGTGTGTGTGTGTGTGTGTGTGTGTGCGTGTGTCAGCTACTTGGGCAGGGCATGAAGCACTGGTTGGACAGAGAGGGTGTTGGAGGTTTCAGCCTGGCCACTCAGCTGAGATCTCAACTGTGTAGCTGTGCCAGTGAGGAGTTTTACTGGGAATCTGGAGAAAGAGGGAGAAACCAGCCTCAGATTGACTACGATCTCTGTGCTCTTAAGGGAAATTGCACTTTACTGTGTGTGTACTTGTCATCCTCCCAGTGGGTATATTCCCCACTGTTGCCAGTGGTGAGGACTGAGGCTCCTTGATTACTGGGCCAGTGCAGGGGTGTCACACACTGATACTATTAAGGGCTGACTAAGGGAAGCAATAGCGGAAAATATAAAGTAAGTCCCCAGGCAGCAAATAGAGCTAAACTGCATAATATGTAGCATAAACAGTTTATGCGATCTTGGAACTGGTATATTTAAGTAGCAGGGGGTGTGGGGGTGCTCCCCTGCTGCAGCAAAAAAAAAAGTTTTTTTTTTCAGATTCAATGTTGTGAAGAAACAATGTTTTCATCTCAGCCATGTGCGTGTCAACGTTATAGCCAGTCGACTATCTGAAGTAGACCCATATATATATACATATCTATTTGGGATATTTTGCAGTCACCCTAATGATTATGGACATCAGCTGGGTATAACAATCCTGTGTTTCTTATGCTTAGTCAAACACTCTGCTTATGCTATGCTGATGAGGTCATAACAAGGCCGAAATATGCATATCCATGGCTAGTGGGATTTGGCTTTATTGGCCTGAAATTGTCCATTACAATGACTTCAAATGTAAAAGTCATGGGCAATCAGAATCGCCATATAGCTGAAACATCTGATGTTCATAAGGGTTATTTGCATATATCCCATGTGCCTCTGTTACAGGAGGTTTGGGAGGTCACTCATTGGAAATTCTAGCTTGGCTGGAGTTTTCATTTAGTTTTTTCTTATTGGTTTTTCAGTGTGACTTTCTAACTCTTTGTTTTAATTTGTTATTTGGGATATTTTACAGTCACCCTAATGATTATGGACATCAGCTGGGTATAACAATCCTGTGTTTCTTATGCTTAGTCAAACACTCTGCTTATGCTATGCTGATGAGGTCATAACAAGGCTGACATATGCATATCCATGTCTAGTGGGGTTTGGCTTTATTTGCCTGACATTGTCCATTAAAATGACTTCAAATGTAAAAATCATGGGCAATCAGAATTGCCATATAGCTGAAACATCTGATGTTCATAAGGGTTATTTGCATATATCCCATGTGCCTCTGTTACAGGAGGTTTGGGAGGGCACTCATTGGAAGTTCTAGCTTGGCTGGAGTTTTCATTTAGTTTTTTTCTGATTGTTTTTTCAGTGTGACCTTCTAACTCTTTGTTTTAATATATATATATATATATATATATATATATATATATATGGGTCCATCTGATAAGACCGAAAAGCCATAATATCAAATTCTACAAGACAGAGACGAAATTGAGACAAAATTCCCAAAACCTCACATGAATGAACACCCGGAACTCTGGTGAATGAACTCCAGGTAAGTAACCAAATCTCAGAACAACAAAACAACAAAAAACTGTAAATCAAAGCAAATTAAATCCACCCATATGGGGGAAGCCCCCCACAACCCCTACATGCCCTTACACTTCCTAACTAGTATATTTATGGACTGGGGTTAAGAACAGTTCCAGTGGGTTCAGTGCTTGTATCCTGTTTTGATGGCAAGGATTGATATATTAAATCTTGTTGTATTTTCATATTGATGATTAAATGCAGGTGTATAGTAATTAGGAATTATTGAGCTTATTTAAAAATCCCTGACATCTACATGAAAATAGTTTCTTTACAACTGAATACAAAGATTTTTTCAACATAAATGGAAAATAGATTAAGTGCTGGAGCTTAGTTGAATCCTTATGTACCTTTGGAATTAAAAAAATATAAGAAAACAGGTGTATCACAAAATGAGTACTCAGATCTGAAATTTAAGACTAACATGTTGAATAACAAAGGGTCATAGAGCTAACTTATCAATAATATGTGCATTAGTTCTCAAAGCTAAACTTACTTTGTTAATTCTTCTATGTCTTGTCTGAATCTGTTGACAAGTAATTTCTTGATATATCTAAGAATAACTTAAAATCATATTCAAATCATTTAGATAAACATAACTTTAAAAAAAAATAGCAGTAGTGCTTTAATTAAAACATTAAGATAATAACACAGGGCGATTCTCAGAAAGGTTATGGAACTTATTAAGTGAAGGGTTCTCTAACAAGTTTCTGATTTCTTTCTTACATACTCTGTCAAACACACTAATGGTAGGCAGTCAGTGTGAAAAAGCACTGGGCTTCTTCAGTGCATAAAGAAACCATGAATAACACCTTGAGATGTAATCTGTTAGGTGTGGCGATGGGAGCATGTTGTGCTTCGCTTTATGCCAACTGTGTACTCTACCACTTGGAGCAGCAATTTGTTTTCAACACACCATGGAAAAAGTTTATAACACACTACACCAGATAACTGGATGATATCTGCCTATTATGGAATGGTTCTAATGACGACTTGAGTAGGTTTTTAGACTACATTAATGGAAGTACTGAGTTTTTAAGATTCACTTATAGTATTGACCAGGACATTTTACACTATTTGGACGTAACATTAATTAAAGATTATGTAAACAGTTGTTTCCAATCTAAACTTTTTAGAAAGACTACCTTTTCCAATGCATACCTCCACTTTAATAGTGGGCACCCTTTCTACCAGAAGAAAGGGATAGTTAAGGGCTAGATGATTAGTGCCTCAAGAATGTGTAGTACTTTGGAATATTTTTTAGAAGAAGTTAACATACTCAGTGCTCTATTTACAGAGAAAGGATACCCGGCCAACTTGATTGACGAGTTGACCAAAGAAGTAACTGAAAAAATGGAATCCAGGTACTACCCCCTATTAGGAACTGGGATAGTTAATGCAGAGTCGGTGACAAATAACAACCTTTTAAGATTTAAAAACAGTTTCACATACACATATTCCTCTAACTCTCAAATGATAGAACAGGCTATTTTAAAATACTGGCCTATAATATCATTAAATGATGATATAAAACAGTTCACTCCCTTGGTGCCGAGTTTTGTTAGAAAAAGAGGAATGAATTTAAAGGAGTTTTTTGAGAAAAGTAAGGCTGCAAACAATGAACCTTCTAGGATGAAGACGGGTACCCATAAATGTGGTTCATGTAACCAATGTATTTTTATGTTGAACCAGGATGTTATCTCCATCCCTTCTAGAAAATTTAGATACAAGTTTAAACAATATTTTAACTGTGCAACTAAAGGAGTTGTATATGTAGGAGTCTGCCTACATTGTTACAGTTTTTATGTAGGCAAGACAGAAAGACATTTTAGAAAAAGAGTGTATGAACATCAATACGATATTAGTAAAGGTAGAGAGACCAATGCCTTTTTTAAGCATTCCCAAGTATGTGAAAATATGCAGCTTAAGTTCACCATTTTAGAACAAGTGAGCTCCAATCCACGAGGGGGCAATTGGGAAGCCAGGTTGGAGTACCGGGAATTGTTTTGGCAGCTCAGATTGGATGCAGTTAGTCCACCAGGCATGAATGATGCCTTGAACATAAACAGTGTGCTCAAATTAAGAAGGGCACGATTATAATAGGGTTCCCAAGAGGTGTTTAACTTCATTATTAAGCGGATTGGTATTGTATGTATTTTTACACATTTTTACATAATTTTTTTGTCTTGGTCAGGTAACTTTCTGATACATCTTATAATGAGGGGGACTGTGTATACACATTTTCATGTGTATTTATACTTACCTGCGTTACACACACATATATACCTATTTGGTTTCTATTACCAACTTTTTATATAAATCATTATTATATATATTTTTTATACATATTTTTTAAACGCTTTGTTATACAGCATACATTTTCTATATGCATTTTTTGACACTGGTGGGATTGTATTCTGGGTTTTGGGTCTTAGTTAGAGGTTTTACTAAATATTTATATGGCATATTATAGACACTATGTTTTTAAACATTGATTAGGGGTAGTTCATTGGAGGAGGGAGGGGATGTCATGTGACTTTGTATTCAGTATTTAACATGGTTAACCACATTATAAACATTTCTACTCTGAAGAAGCCCGGTAATAACCGAGTGAAAGCGCTTGGTTCATGGTTGGTGGTTACTTTTGTGATTTTGACAATGTGTGAATAAAGGTGTCGTTTTTAACCTAACTGGGTTGGAATTACATTTTTTGGAGACAAGAGATTCGGGTTCTCTGGCTTTGGACTTGTTGGTTCCTGGTCTGTGTCTGTACCTGTTGATATGTAATCTGTTACTACTTCGACAATAAAAGGAAAAAAACACAAATACAGTTTCCATTCAATCTCTGCTCCTATTAAATTAGTAACACTACCAAGCTGTAGATCCATTTTCAATATAACTTAGAATACAATTTATAATAACATCTTTTTCCTTGAGCTCCTCTTCAGACTGTTTCTCTTCTTTTTTCCTGTCTCTTCTGTGACCATGCTGCTCTCCTCATTGAATATTCTTCAGTAGGGATTTCTGAACTTGTGCATATTCAGCACAGCAATTACACAAGCTGCATGATTTGACATTTTATTATTGATCTAGTCATACATGCGATCCATATGCCACTATGAAAAGATGAACTGGTCATTCGTAATGCTCTCCTTATATTATCTCTCCATATTTCTTTGTTGTATGTGTGTTTGATATGATTCCCACTATAGCTGGTTATAGTTAATGTCTTATATCTGTTTTGCTTGTGACTCACTCTTTACGTTTTAGCACCTTTGAATATTACAGAACCTATTTACTGTTTATATTTACTGTTGGGTCATCAGAGGTCATGGAAGCTGCTGAAGGATGAGGGATGAAGGGCAAGAAAGGCACTTAGTGTTCTAAAATGGTCATTTTTAGAGATCTAATACCATAAAAGAAGACCAGATATAATACCGGTCTATATTAGAAGAGCAAAAGCTGAAAACAGTGAATGCTCTTATGTCAAACCTAAAAAAGTGAAACAACATAATGTCGAATGGCCAGAACAGCGATTTTTTTCCCAGGGAAAAAAATTGCTGGGCCATTCTCGGGACTTTACCGTTTCCTCCACTGTGGTGCGATCTCGGAGTTGGTATATTTAAGTTGAGGGGGGGGGGCACAGCCCACATTTTTTTTTTGGGAACAATGATTTTTTTCCCTGGGAAAAAAATTGCTGTTCTGTGCATTCGACATTTTGTGGTTTCATTTTTTTCAGTTCGGCATAAGAGCGTTCACTGTTTTCAGCTTTCACTCTTTTAATATAGACCATATAATACAAACCAAAAACAAAAGCTCACTGAAATTCTATATTTCAGAGCTGTGTATAGGAGGCCATATACCAACTCCTCTAAGATATTTTACAAAACATAAGGAATTCTAATATCATGCTTAACTAAAAGAAAACATGTCACTTAAGAATGCAAATCTACCCCAAGGACTTTACTGCTACTCAATCCTGATTTTTTTGCCAGTACAATACCTGTCTCAGTGGACAAAACCCAGACCTTCTCCCGTATCTAGTGACAAGAATGTTGCCTGTTTTCTGAAACAAAAATTATTTTTTGTATCTGGTATAATGATAACAAAGTGCACATACATTCTGGACACTCATTTCAACTAGCCTAGCAAGCATTCATCAGACAACCCTCATCCTGCAACTAAGATCAGAGTTAGTCTATGACATAAACACTGAATTTGTTAGCTGTATGTAACAGGCTACATGTCAGTTCTCCTAAGGCAACTTACAATAATAAATTCTGGGATGACAGATACTTAAAACACACACACACACACACACACACACACACACACACACACACACACACACACACACACACACACACACACACACACACACACACACACTTTCCCAGTAGAATGTGCCACTTCTGAGAGGGTATACCACGTAGGCCTGTGAAGTCTTCACATACATAATGACCACATTGATGTTTAATAGATACTCTCCCCTTCACCAAACTAGAGTAATCATGCTGAAGAGCTCCTAACAATGCCCTTTTCCATCATGAAAAGCACCACCCCCCCAAAAGTGATAATCACATTTCATAAACCTCTGATGTCTCACTGAAAAGAAAATGAAAAACATAAAGACAATAGTAATGTGCTTTGTCTTGCTGCTATTATATACTCCCCTTCATGAAGCCATACCATAAATTGTTGCTGTTATACATTGCTTCCCAAATAGCCATACCATCTTGTTTCAGCAGTAATCGTGTAATGATTGGTGCTTTCAGGTAAAACATGTCTCCTCACCCCTACCCAAAAAAAGACAGCAACTTTCTGTGTTTATCTTTGATTTGGATTATGAGAAAAGTGAAGGAAACAATAAACAGAGTAATTTATTTCATCTTGTTGTTATTGGACACATATGCATACACACTCTCCCTCTCTCCCAAACCAGCTGTATCAACAATTGTTTTATATATAGCATGTAGTTGCCCTCTTCTTTCATATGCAGCCTTCCCTCCCAAAATGATATAACCCCTTTCTGCACATATTTTTGATGTATTATTGTGAAAAGTGAAATGAAAGGTGGAATGATCTCACCAATGAATTTCAACTTGCTCATAAACACATGGCTGCCTTATGATAGTCAGATTACATAAATAACCTGTGTTCTCATGCATATCCTGCCTGTCTACCTGCCCCAAAAGACAGCTTCTTTTGATGGACCTCTCTGTTGTTGAGCTGTGATGAAAATGAAAAATGCCACAGTAATGTATTTAAACATGTAGCTCTTAGACAGTATATGTCTCCATCGAAAAATGCCACAGTAATGTATTTAAACATGTAGCTCTTAGACAGTATATGTCTCCATCGAAAAATGCCACAGTAATGTATTTAAACATGTAGCTCTTAAGACAGTATATGTCTCCATCCCCTAATAATCCACAGCAATGATCACTTTATTTTGTCTACCATGTTGTCAATTCCTTTCATAGATTCTGGCTAACCACAAAACATTATTATTATTATTTCAAAATATTTCTAAATCTTTTGTGTAAATCTTTATTAAATAATGTATATTTTGCATTTCTTAAAAAAACACACAAGTCCGATATCTAATTAGAAAAACTTCATTTTGCTTTGAGCACATATAGTTCATGTTATTGGTACTGTCACAGAACTGAAGATAGCTATGGCAAGACCCTTGGTCAAGTGTAAATGCAAAATAATAATAACCTGTAGGCATAGCAGTAGTTTTGCAGAGAAATTCAAATTCCAGTATAAGAAAGAATTAAGAAGAAAGGTTTTAAACAGAACAACATGTGCCATTTGACATGGCATGACATGACAGCCTGATTACTCCCTAAAACTTTGGATTAGATGCAGTAACGCATGAAGTGTTAATTACACAATCTTGAGTAGCTACTCTGAAATGGCTAGACTACTTCAGATGAACCAAGTGACATTTATACCCTAGACATTATATTACTGTAAGAAATGCACAGTATGTAAATTTGCAGAAGTGTAGCTAGGTCATCTGTCACCCTGTGAAGTTTTACAAACTGCTGCCACTCTCAAAGATCAAAAGAGAAAAAAAAACATGATTGTAATAAGCAGCTTACTCCATTTGAATAAACAAACACTGAGGGCTTGCTTTAGCACTTCAGCCATGACCTCTGATGCACACTATCATTTTTTATTTCTGAAGATGTGTTATTCTCAAGGTTTCAGAACACAGTGCTGGAACTGCATTTCCATACTATTAGGCTATTACCACCTGCCCATTGCACCAGCTAACATCTTTTGCCCTCATTATGGCTCTTCAAATTCATGGCAACTGCAAAACTATTTATATTCTGTTAAGGAGGAAGAACTTAGACTGGGTGCTGATTTGATGAAGACCATGTGATTTAGACCAGTCAATCAAACAAAACTATTATGGGGGGATTCATAAAGGTACCATGATGTTTACAAGTAACCTTCCAGAATTCAGGAACAGCCCTAGCTTTTCCATGGCATGCTGCATGCTAAAGAGGCAGTTCATGCAGAGGCATATGCTAATTAGCCATGTGCACTCTCTCTCTCTCTGCCCTGAAACTGCCTTCAGGACGGTATTTGCACTTTAAGTAATTTAGGAAGTTGCTCAGACATGTAGTTCAGCATGGCCAGTCCCACCACTTAGTAGTTGTAAACACAACCACAAGTCCATGTTCAGCTACTGAAAGTGATTATGGTAAGGGGATTGTTCATAGGTTCATAGGTGTTTACTAGGCTAACAACCACAATGGCGCTTTTTAAGCCTAGCCATGCATTCTAAATCTCTGACAACTTCTGATACCCTTGATAAGTGTAAGCATGGGCCTGGAAGATGAACCATTTACAGGTTACCTGTGTCCATTAGAGACATTGGTGCCAAACCAGGGATGAATTTCCGGTTTCCCATCCAATTGTCCAAGTTGCACTTGAATTGGGTTAGGGAGGAACTCTGTTTCACATGGATGGGGAGCCTGTTCCATAGATGAGGTAGTCTCTGGGATACATATCTATCTCCAGCAGGTCCTATTTATATCTCAAGCAAGGTTTAAGTCTTAAGAATGGGTACTTCTGGTGCTGTTTGTTTTGTGGATATGCAGGAGGTCCAGCAGAGTGGGATCTGACAATGCCCTGTATGCCAGGCATAGATCTCCCCTCAAAATCCTGTAGGAGACAGAATACAGGCATAAGGCCTTGAGGCAGTCTGCATAGGACATTTTACTTATGCTCTGTACTCTTTTAGTGAGGAACCTCTGTGGACATTCCAATTGTTGGATATGCCTGGTTAAGTACATACCAAAGGGGCATTGTACTCAATGATAGGTCTGATGAATGCCAAATACAGTGGAACAATGACTTCCTTGGACTTAGATGCCATACCTTTGTTTATAAGTTGCACAACATAGAATGATTTCCTCACCACTGTAGACACGTGATGATCAAAGGTAGATAACTATCTATGTGTGTCTCTAAGTCTCTGACTACTGGGTCAACTCTAAGGGGTGTGTTGTCAATATGACAGTTACAAGGGATGGATGACTTCCCAAAGGATACTATTATGCATTTCTTGGTATTTAGTTTGAGTCCATGGCTCTGACACAAGCTGTTTGTCTGTGTCAGCCCCTCTTGGAGAACATTTGCGTCAGTGTCAGATTCAATGCCAGCTCCTAATTTGCAATCATCTGCAAATTTAGTTAGCCAGAGACCGCTGACATTGGCCTTGACTTCTGAGAAGTAAATGCCAAAATGCAGCAGTCCAAGGATTGATCCCTGGGGGACACCACTTGTGACTGGCCTCTTTGTAGAGCTGGACTCCCTAATTCTAACATCCTGGGTCCTATCTGTGAGCCAGTTGGCTATCCACGTTGTGACATACGAGTTTGTACCTAACCTCTTGAGTTTGTCAGCAATGCCTGAGTGGGGTATTGTGTCAAATGGCTTTGCCAGATCAAGGTAGGCAGTGCGAATGATTTTGCCCCCAATGATTGCTTTGGTGACCTTCTCAAAGAAGTCCACCAAGTTGAGCAGGCATGATCTGCCCTTCACAAAATCAAACTGGGTTGGGTCCAGTGTCTGAAGATTTACTATATTTCTATTGATCATCTTCATGATAATTCTTTCTATTGCTTTACATATAAGACAAGTGAGACGTATGAGCCTGTAGTTTCCAGGGGTCTGTAGATGGCCCACTTTTGTGCAGAGGGATGACTGTTGCCTTTCTCCATTTATGAGGCATGAAGCCTGTTTGGAGGTTACAGTTAAATACTAATTCCAGAGGCCTTGATAGGTCATGTTTCATGCTATTTAGAAGGCATCCTGGAATATTGTCTGGGCACATTATTGGTCTTAGAGAGATCATTAAGAAGCTGTTCACTAATGTTAGTAGGGGGAGTTATATTTGATGATATTCCCTGAGGTAAGCTTGAGGGGGAGAGAGGGGTAAAGTTGGAAATGAATTTATCAGACAGGAAGTTTGCTATATATTCTGGCTTAGTATAGGTGGCTCCACTTACAATGAGCTCTGCACACAATTGTGTATTGCCTTTGAGGTTGCTGACATAGCTAAAGAATGCTTTTAGCTGTCCTTTGCTCCGGAGGACAAACTTACCTCAAATATGACTTTGATAGTCTTTCTTTGTCCTCTGAGTTGTTTGTTTAGTTTGAAGAGAGTGCTTTTATCCTGCTGGATGCTTCACCTCCTTATTTTTGCCATAATTTTCATCCTCCTGTTATACAGGCCAGTGATTTTGTGATTCCACCAGGGTGACTTGTTTTTTTGTTAGTTCTGTACTTCTTCCTGGTGGGTACAGCTACTTCTATACAGCCATTAACATGCTTGTACAGGGTTTCTGTGAACAGTTCTGTATAGGCAGCAGTGCTCTCAGGGTTTATGGGGACTTGAAATTTTGCCAGGTTCTCACTTAATAGCAGGTTAGCCTTAGAATAGTTCCTGAATATTCCAGGTTTAGCTGGGGGGGGGGGGTCCAGATTTTATTTTTACTTCAAAGGAGACTATTTTGTGGTCTCACCTTACCAGGGATGCATTACAGTAAGGGGTGTGCAGCAGTCTCCCATATTAGTGAGGACCAGATCCAGTATGGTTGCACCCCTGGTTGGTGTATTGACTATCTGGTCCAGAAAGTTTGTGTTTACAAAATCCAGGAATCTCTGTGCATGTACGTTTGGTGTTGTATAGAATTCCCAGTTAATAGTGGGGTAATTAAATTGACCCATGAATATGGTATTGGGTTGGATGGTTAGTGTTTCTAATAAGTTTACATACATGGTATGGGTTTCCTGGGTCATAGAGGGGGAACTATAGCTTGTAAGAAAGTGGTATTGTATTTTACCTATGGTGATTTGAACATGGAGCAGCTAAAGTGCAGTGTCCTGTTTGACTAGCCTTGAAGTATATTTATTTTTGATGTAAATAGAAACACCTCCCACCTTTAGTCCCTGCCTGTGAAGTAGCTGGCGTAAATGTGTGGAAGGTATTATAACCTTGCATCAAACCTCTCAACCTCTAAGGGCAAGGAATCTGGAGAAAATCATAAATAAAAGTGGGACAAAGGCCCAAAATTAGGGGCAATTTTTAAATATTGCTTTTACAAACTTAGAAAGTTGGTAGAACAACAGGTTTTGCATTAGCATAAATTTTCTGAATGAAGAGCATGACATCTGAAACTCAAATGTCTGTTATTATTTTCTAACTTCAATCTTTAATTATTTGCCACTAATTTGCCAGAAAACCACAATGTTATGAAAAAACACCAAAATTTGTACAGTTGAGAGGTATGCCTTGCCTGTTGGTGTGCTCTCTGTGGTTTTAAGCCATGTCTCAGAGACCGCACAGATGTCAGCATTCTCTGAGGGAAAGAGAGCTTCTAGGGAGTGGAGTTTCTTGTTTAGACTCCTTAGTTTTGATTAGCTGTGTCAGAAGTACTTTCAGTTTGGCATTGCCTACAAAAGACACTATGGGGGAAATCAACGTTTTAGCTAATATTCAAAAGACTAGAGGGGAGAGGTGCAGACCATCCCTGGCAAAGCAGTATGGTCTGTTGACCATCTCCTTCCATGCTGACAAATATTGCATCCCCTTAGAATGACACCAGAAACTAAGCCAATTATTAAAGTCTATCCAATTTTGTTTGTATTGTGTCATCATCCTAGCAGTAGGTGAAATGCTGCTCAATGCTAGGCTCATACCAGCTTGAGACACATATTCTGAGAGCTCCATGATGACTCTCTTCATATAGTCTAGGAAGATATGTCTCAGGTCATTTACTCCCACTATGACTGAGTCAAATTGGTAACTGTGGTCCAATGACCTGAGTGCATGCGTACTGTGGCAGATCCTAGCCCCTGATAAGCAACTGACCGAAACTTTCTCCTTCCTCAGCCTGGTGAGAGGGACATCAGTGTGTCTCACGATGGAGTCTCCATTGACTAGAATGTTGGATTGTGTGGTGGCTTGCCTTATGGGTTTAGAGGTAGAGGCTCCATGAGATGTAGCTCTATGTGTTGATGTGGGTGTTGTTTTGAAAGAACACATTTGGGGCTGCTGAGGGTGTTTGTTATGTGTACTTCGTCTCAGAGGTCTTTGTGGTTTAGAAAGGTTACATGTAAGTGTCTCAGCATATGGGGGTCGATATGTCTGCTTTGAATTGTGCGTGATGAGTGCAGGGTGTGTACTACTGACAACCTTATTGACTACCAAGATATGCAGATCAGAAACTATCTGTGTGTTGTAGTAATAAATTTAATTCAGTATGAGGTATTTTCTTTTAGTGACTAACATGTCTCTAAATTGCAAAATACTTCAGTCTTGAGAAAAGGGCTTTTTCAGTCTGAGCCTTATGCCCCTTGATTGAATCCCAGGTGATTTATTTATTTTCTGTGAGGGGGTTTGCTCCCCCAATATACCTCAGGCAAAAAGAGACATGCTATACTTCTACTCATTTATAATGAATTCTGAATTTGCCAAATCTTGACATAAGCTATAATTCAAATAGACTGAATACTGTTAGTTAGTTGGTCTAAAGCAAATGAACTTCAGCAAGTCATTCCTTGAGAGCTGATCACTTACTGGTCTGTGCAACATGTTGTAGGTGTAATTATAATAGGGTACATATGATGGACATGCCAAGAGAACTGTTAAATAAAAGACTGTTGGAACAACTTAGTGAAAAGGAAATAAAGTGAAGTTTTTTTGTACTTCGTTATGTCTGTTAAGGTCAAGACAGATTTTATCTAGCTGTCAATTTTCTGTGTAGATAATTTGAACACATAGAGCTATGACTGTATAGGAGGATTTTAGATTTGAAACTAGAAAACTTTAACGTTGAATGGAAAAAAATAAGGTAAAAATCCATATTGAAACTATAACTGGCATTTATTTCACACATAATTCCACCAGGTGCTTGATCAATTAAAAAAATGCTGAATAATTGATGTAAATAGTTGAATAGTTAGTCACATAAATAACATACCAAATTCACATAATTATGTTTTAACTAAATGAACTGGTTTGTTTTTTAACACAGGCCAAATCACCTAGAGCCATATTTTACACCGTCAAGTGGCTAGCCCTGCCATTGCATACAGTCTGTGATCCATGTTCTCCTTTCTTGAGGATACTGTGCACCACAGTAGATACCCAAAGCTCCATGTTCTCCTATCTTGAGGATACTGTGCACCACAGTAGATGCCCAAAGCAGTTGGTATGTACAACTCTTCCCCCTATAGGGAACCATGTAGAGTCTGTGCTGCTGCCCACAGCTCCATTCAGTGGTGAGTTTTAGATGGAAACACTCAGCAGATTTTTCAGACATGGGAGAAACCCCATGGAGACACAGGGAGAACATGCAAATTCCAAACAGGCATTGGTTGGAGGTCAGGATTGAACTTTGTACCTTGGGCATGAGAGGCAAAGACATTAAACACTAAGCCATCTGATCGCCTTTTTTTTTTTAATGCAGGCATCAGAGGAAATATTATTTTTGCCCTGACTGCATAAGTGCATTTACAGTACTCTGCTACTTGGCTTCTAAAGTCAATAAGCTATTGTCTAAATTCTTCCTGTGAAAATAATAGAACGACACCCAGAAATATAAAACTGTGCTTCAAAACTTATGCAAACACATGTATAGCTAAGCTACTATTTTTATAATGTAATTAATATGCATTCTTTATCTACACAAATATTTTTTTATGCATAAAATTAACCACAAGAGCAAACATCTATGCAAACCAAATAATGGTATAAGAAAATCTAATGACAAATATAACAATTATTCTGTGGTCTGGAATCTGAAATAATCAACATTTCTAACAAATCTACAATTTCCTCATATATGAGGATACTTTAAAGAACTGATATTAATATAATGATGTTTCTGAATCAACATACAACAGGCCATGTTTCAAAAGAAAGTTGCGAAGAGTGCAGCATGCCAAAGGATGATGATAGCACATCAGTAGCAGATGGGATTCCATAATGGATGCTAAAACAAGAACAAGTAATTATCTATTAAACATAGGATAATTGCAGACTCTGTGCACATCCGCTAGATTCCAAAACACAATGGGTGCACCCAACGCAATTTAAATGTGGCAGAGTACTTTGCCAACAATTTTCTGAAAGCACTTGATGGAGGCCATTTCTGCTTACTTTATTCTAGGAATTCCTAAGCAATCCTGTGGATTCTACAAATAAAACTTAAAAAAAAAAAAAAAAAAAACATGCAGCCTGCATTAAATACACTACAACAGGTGCTGGGGTACTACAGGTCATAACAGAGGATGATCTGCAAAGACAGAAGGCAGCCACAAGACACTAAGCCAGGGTATAGTTAAGCCAGATCTCTGACCAGCATATAACAGGTAGCTACAGATTAGATAGTGAGCTGGTGTAGGCTGGTTGCAGGATGTGGACACATCACATGTGTTCTCGTATTTGCAGGATAACCCAGTACCAGGAGAAGTAAAAGTGTGCCTGAGTCTGGATATAAAGCTCTCTGGGACATTTCAGCAGCACATGGGAGAGGCTGTAGGAATGTCCCAGACAGCTGTCAGTTACATTCTTGTACAGTTCCTGACAGTAATGTGCACTAAAGTAGATGAATACATCCATGCCCCGACAACAGCCATGTAGTTCAGAAATGTAATGACACATTTCTATTCCATTGCCGACTTCCCCCATGTTCTTGGTGTAATTGATTGCACCCATGTCCCTATTAAAACTCCAGCAGCACCCGATGCCAAATAGTACATCAGTAGAAAGGGGTGGCAATCTCTTAGTTGTCCAGTTGTGTGCTACACAGACAGCCTCATTATTAATATCATGGCAACACACCCTAGTAGTGTGCACAATGCAGAAACTTGGAGAGACAGTTCTCTGAGGGCTGCATTCCAGCATGGTGCTAAGTACAGGATCGCTGCTATACTGTAAGCAGTAGCCAGGAACTGCAGGAGGAAGCAAAATGCACTAATATTCCTTAACATCCCCTAAAAGCAGATAACTGCAGTTATCCAGTGGAGCCTTTGCTTATGACACCATACAGAGCCCCATCAACACCTGTCAAGGATGTGTACAACAGAGCAGACAGTGGCACAAACACCATCGAGTGTGTATTTGGTGTACTGAATGCAATAGTCGGATGTCTCAACACATCTAGGGAGCCCTCCAATATGCATCAGAAAAGGCATTATAGATTATCACTATGTATACCATGCTGCACAACATGATAACATCAAAATACGGTGGCCTGCCAGCCACAGGTGTGGGTGAACTAGCCCAAGAACCCCATCTGTCTGGTATGGAACTATCAGACCTTTCACAGTATGATTGGGAGGACACAGGGATGAGAAGAAATAGGCATGAGTGATGGAGGCTGTGGCCATACGTCCTAGCTCAAGCAACATGGCAGTGTCTGACACACACTTTTGAGTCATGACAAGCCACACATACAGAAATGCATTGAATAAACAGTGCTGTTCACATAGTGTTACCCTACAACACAGCACAGGGCATGACTAATGGAAAGAAACCATTAGTTGTCCACATTGAACATTATACACAGCAGAAGTATATGAGTTCCCTGTAAGACCACAAATCATCAAGGAAAACTTCTAGATGTATACAGAGGAAACATCAGCACATGAATAATCTCTGCAAGGTACATCATCAAAGAGGATCACACTGACATATGTGTGGCATGCATGATGTTTGTATAACAGAAGTTGACATTGTGCAGGTAGGATATCATCATACAGCTAACTAACATGTGAAGTTAGCTGTACAACAGCCAGTACCACTGTAAATCTAGGCCTATGCAGTGTATATGGGAATGTAGCAGCACAAACATAACCTAATGGCAGGGGGTGTGCAGTAACACTGATGCATCACATATAGCGTAGCAATGTGTAACAGTGTTGTACAGTGCACTATACAGCATACAGCAGCATGAGTAATGACAAACATCTCAAGGACAGCCAAACTAAAACAAGTTTCGCATCACATGTCTGATATGGAATGTCAGACGTAAGGAAACACTACGATGCCCAGGTTATTGCTGCAATGATTCACTTAGATGTTAGAATAGGTTCAATCATGCAGAGCGTCAATGACAGTCAGTACATGTCAGGCACGGAGCACGCAGTAGTGTTTGGGATACAGCAACACAGATATATATGTGTGTGGAAGCAGCTAAATATGGGACAGCAACAGGATAACAAAGGCAAACATGTCCTCATAAATGCATGTAGTGATGAGGGGGAGGCATATGCAATACCTAAGTAAAGTGCTGTATGTAACACAGGTATGCATACAGATGCATACCTGTGCATGTGGAAATGACAGACAATAAGGAAATGTGTGTAATGTAGCGATCAGTGCTAGATGACTAAGGTAACATATACATATACTATATGTCGACTATCAAGGGATGCAAACATGGAAGCATGGAGATTGTCATATAAAGCATTGTTGTCATCAGTATCTAAACTGGCATATAATAATGGAAACACAACTGGAAGGCAAGCACTTAGGTCAGATAATGACTAGAAAAACCTTGTGGCATCAGACATTTGAAAAACCATTTGCAGAATAATTAGTCAATGGTTAGCACAGCAATCATCATTGTCACAGGGTTAGAATGACACAACAAGACACACATCGGCTCAACTGTCAGTTTACTCTAATGCACTGTAGCATGCCCACACTGATGTATCACACCATGGTTCTGGCTGGCCCTACCACATCCAGAAGCACTCAGCCCACGGTGCTGTACTGAGGAGCTGGATGTGGTGACACTAGCATTTTGAGCATGGTGTGGACAGGAGCAACAGTGTGATGTGCCTGTCTGGATTTGACTGCTGAGTTCTGAGTTGACTGATCAACAGCAGATGTGCGTGCATGTTGCAGCACAGACAATGGTATCTGTGGGCCAGGAGTGTGTCTAATGAGAGGGGATCTGCCTCTCCCCACTGGATGTAATTTGCTGAGTGTAGTTATACACATAACACCCGGTTAGTACTATGACAATGCTCTAGCACCATCATAAGAAGGCTTCTAACAGAGTGTGCAACAGATACCACACATTCATGCTGTGCGGCCAATGGTCCATGTCTGTGCTCCTGACCTTCCCTGATTTATTGACATTTTATTACCAGGAAAGTCCAACTGGGTCAGAGCCCATTTTCAGTAGTGACCCGGGGAGAAAAGCTCCAAAGTATTACAAAACATTGTAAGAACAATAATTTTACAGTCTTTAAAAATAATACAAAAACAGCTACAGTTGAAATAATTATACCAAATTAGACATAATATGAAAACATTGGTTAAGAATAGACAAGAGTTAAATGACAATGATTTAATAGTTAGAGAAATTTTGGCCAGTTTATAGAAAAATTAAAGTTAAGTTAGTATAATACAAACAGGTATTGCAAAACAAAGTGAGAGAAAAACAGGCTTATGGTATATTTAGAGAGAAAGCCAGGGGAGGGAAATTGATAGAGGTAAGGAAGTGAGTGACAAAGGGAGAGTAAGGAGATGTAAGGTATGAACAGGTATTTGTTCACATTTAGGGATATAGTTTATCCTAGTGTTAAACAAGAACAGGCCCAGCTTTTGACCAGGAAGTATTTCAGAATGGTTTTGAAGGATGGGAGGTATACCTCTCAACTGTACAGAATTCCTCGGTATTTACCAGTTTTGAGGGCAAATAATGGGGTGCCACAAATTACAGAGTGGCCCCTTTAATTCCAGAATTTCCCCTTTTTTTTTATTTTTTTTTTTTGGGCAAAGCTGTTGCTGACATCATCACTTGCAGGGGCATGCGC
>NC_056725.1:1048245478-1048362978 GCF_019279795.1 Protopterus annectens | reverse complement strand
AGATATACATGTAGATATATGTATGTATGTATGTGTGTGTGTGTGTGTGTGTGTGTGTGTGTGTGTGCATATGTCTATATATATATATATATATATATATATATATATATATATATATATATATATATATATATATACACATGTTAAATGAGTGATGCAAAAAACATCAACAAAAACATGTAGACCATTCATAACATTGACAATACTACCCAGTGACACACAGTATATCAGAGAAGGAATCAAATTTTCTTTTCCAATGTACAACCCATAATAACACTGACATCCATTAAGATCAAATTTGTCTGAATAGTTAAAGCATTATAGAAAGGGCTTTTAAGGTAGGTCACATGTTAGGCTTAGGGACAGGTTTAGAGTTAGCTACCTTGCTCTACCTTAATATCCTATGCTAACCCTAAGCCTGCCCCTAACCCTAACATGCAGCTTACCTTTTTCTGAAATATTCTTGCAGTGTACCTACTATACCCCCTGTCTTTTGTGAAGGGGAACAATAACAATGCTCTCACTTTAGTCGACTATCTTAATAACACTACGTCTTTTCTACAGTTCACATTTAATTATAATGAAGACACTATTTCTTATTTAGACATTGAAATGAGGAAAGACAGTGGGCATAGTAGGTACACTGCAAGAATATTTTGGAAGAAAACATACTCTACCGCATTCTTTCATTTTTCAAGTTGTCATCCATACCATCAGAAACAACCAGTCGTCAAAGGCCATTTAGTTCGAGCATCCAGGATGTTAATAGTAGATGACGACTTTATAGCAGAATGTGAAAATCTGAGAGTATGTTTCTTAAACATGGCTACCGAACTCATTAATTTTGAAATTAGTGGAAGAAGTCCAAAAAAAAGGAATAATGGTACTTATAAACTGCTTTTACATAAAAGAGACACCTCAGTAGCAGTAGGTAGAAACTGTAGCTGTATCAGATGTAGACCCTACAAATATGCAGAGCACTTCCAATAATAGTTCACACTTAGTTTTATTACACCCTAAAAGTTAGATGCCTTAGATTTTAGAGATATACTACATAAAAATTGTAATTTACTGTTAGCCGATATGCAAATAAACTAACAGTTTGCCCACAAATTATCTTTAAGAGGGGATGTAACATTAAAAACCTGCTAGAAAGGAACATCCCCAATACTATGAGGCACCCAGGCATGTTTAAGTGTCACATGTGTGCATATTGCAAACACATGGAAGTGGGTCATTTATTTTTAGTAAGAAATGTACAATATCATACAGAGAAAAAAATTCAACTGTTATTCTAAAATGATAGTATACCGGGCACAGTGTCAATTATGTTCGGTCTTCTATGTCGGGAAGATCGAACGTAAACTGAAGGAATGGTTGCACGAGTACATCCATCGCATCAACAAAGGTAAATTAGAAAATGTGTTGGCTAGACACATACTCAGTTATAAAAAACATAGTTTTAAATTCAGAGTTATAGACCAGTTGGTCACAGACAATCATGGTAGTCCCTATTCATTAATAGTAGAAAGGCTTGAACTTTTATGACAGATCCACTTGAATGCCTGCCAATACCCAGGACTTAATGAAGTTAGTTCCATTATATGTGTATTGAAACATATAAGTTTAACAAGATAAGTGTCAACCAAGTTATTAAGTGTTGTGTGTACAAATAAGGACATAAATGTATACATTATGTACGTGAATCTACATATATATTATTTTTCACACTCATTTATTTTTCTCATATATTTTCAGTTTTTGAATGGTCACATTAAGGGTTAAATTTATAGATGCAATATTTTAGAAATTGAATTTGAACAAAGGTTTTGTTTCACTGGCAATTTTGTGTCATATGACTAAGAGTACAAGTGTTTTTAAATGCAGTTTTATTTGTATGCTTTTAACTGATGAAGTTCTGAAATTTACCAGGAGGAAAAGCGCTTAATAAATAATATAGCAGTGAGGACTATATCTTTGGTTGCCATTTTGTTTTGATCTTTGGACTAGTCCTGTATTTATTTTAGGTGGGTGCATCTGCCTCATTCCTGGTGTTTACATGATGGTACAACTCTGGGTAGGAAGTGGATTTCAAGCAGTTCTTGGAGGATTGAGATTTTGCCATAGTTATATTTCATAGGTGGCTTACTTTGGTATAATTCCAAATTGCACAAAGATTAGGTGGGGTCACAAGTTTAGTTTAATTTCAAAGAGTACAGCTTTATGGTCCAGCTTGACAAGAGAGGGAGTTATATACGGGTTGGTGCAAACTTCTCCGATGTTTTGGAGGATCAAAATGAGGTTGATGGCATCCTAAGTGGGTGCGGTGCATTTGTGTTGATAAAGTACTGGAATATCTGGGCCTGCATATTGAAAGATATATATGTATATTTTTCCTGTTTATAGTGGAGTAGTTGAAGTCACCCAGGAGTAGAGTGTTAGGTTTAATGCAAAGCAACTCCAGTTCATTTAGGTGTGTGGTATAGGTCTCCTGGGTCATAGAAAGGGGCTTATATCTTTTAATGATATGGTCTGGGACTTTGCTTATGTTGAGATGGACATGGAGAAGCACAAACACATCATATTACTTGAACAGTCATAAGGTATGACTGTTTTTGATGAATATTGAGACATGTCCACCTTTTGTCCATTTCTGTGCAGCAGCTGGAATGCATACTACTGTATTCTTATTAACCTGAAATAGGAAATGATTATGCATGTTATAATGTTTCCTCATATTCAGATATGAATAAATGAAATAGATACTGCCTTTTGTTATTTGTGTACTGTGCATTTTTGTCTATGCCACATATCCCAAATCATGCCTGAAGGGTTTCTCAGAACAATTTACCTACTCAGTTAACAAACGATAAACAAACAATTAAATAATTGCATGAATAAATAAATAATCCTTCTCTAAATTAACAAATACTCTCCTCTTATGAAGTTAACCTCAGAAGGAAGACTTTTTAGCTGTTTAGCACACCATCTCTGCAGTGTTTCTAGGCTTAGAAAAGTGGGTACAGCTTTACTGCCTGATGCATTTGGTCAACAAAAAAGGCAATTGAGATTGGTGCAAGATGATTGTAATACTGGGATTGAAAAATATTCTTTTTATTTGTCATTGTGCGATTTCACAGTTACTATATTTAAGTAACAGGATGGTCGCCGGGATTCATGAAGCTTGCGCCAGGTGCAGGCGTAGCATTGGCATTCTAACACCAAAGATGGCTGCCAACGATTCAGGTACAAGCTGTTCCCAAGGGCACTACCTGCGTATGCCACACCCCCACAACTCCTGAGCCTTGTATGCTAATTACCCCATGTGCAGCAGTGTAGCATGCAAATGAAGGTATGTAGCGATTCAGGAAGTGGTGCAGGTGTAGTGTAAGCGTGCAGAAATGTAAACTGTAGAAAATGGTTTACATTTTTGCAAACATAAAATCGGAGCCATGACAGCAGACCAAACACATGTATTATATTGTTAATATATGCCAATGGCTAAATATATAGCCACTGGCATAAAAAAAATGTACAAAATATAAAATTAACTTTTAATATATATAGTTGCACTATTGCAACCTGGAAGCACAGGGAAGTGGTGTGAAAAGGGGATCGCAAGGACTATATAAAAATATAGAATAAAACCGCAATGAAACACATATCACGATTTCCCCATAATAGTCAATGCCAGGCATGCTACACCATACGCAAGGGTTGCTAAGGGGCAGTGACAGTGTTATGTGCAGTAGCTAGGAATTAGTAGGCAATGCCATGCAAATGAGAGAAGTAATAGTGAATCGCAGATTCCCCGCTGGTGTAAGGCTGCATCTCACAGCATAGCATTATAACACCAAGGTGAGCCATTGAGATAAATATGACATCGAGAGGGTTGTATCGCCATTGTTGTAAGCACATTGGAGCATTGCTAAACTGGTCTGCCCCTAGCTAGGCAAAGTTGCAGGATAGGGGTTTGTTGAATTGCCCATAGCTATGCTTAGCTGAGAGTACACAAGGTAACCGAGTATGCATGTGAACGGAGATGAAAACAAGCGTAAACCCGGTAAATGGGAATTTGCCGTGTGCACTGCAGCTGAAACAGGAAGGATATAGGAAAGAAATAAGGAAATGCTGCAGCACTGAAACTGGAGTACAAATGACTAATTAACACCTAGGAGCCTACAGTGAGCCACTGACAACAGCTAACAAGGCTGCAAGCAGCTACCTGCAGAACAGGGAAAGGGAGGGGCTGTACTGCAAAGAAAACAGCAAAGTGTCAAAGCAGAACAAAGGCGATATGCAGTATATCAGCTATAAGGCACATTTTACCATGACTGGGTAGGGAAAGTGCAAAACAAGAAAGATGGCAGGTGGATGCATGCATGATAATGGGAGGGGATTCAGGTCTAAAAGTGAATTAAAGGGCAACATATTAATCAAGGCAGGCAACTAGATCTCCACAGTAAAGGCCCCACACTCGCAGTACTCATTGTAAAACCCATAATTAAGACACGCAGCAGCTGGAATAGCTCATCCACACCCACTTACATCAGCAGCATCCATAGCACAATACTATAAAGTGTGAAAGCACCTCACACACATTTGTGTATTCTCATACACTCTGCACCAGTGGTGTATACAGATGGGGAACTTTTATTATGTACATGTTAGGGGCTGCAATAGCTTTGATCCACCAGCATGTGTTGGAGACTGAAGGTGGTGTGGAGGATGATGTGCACGACCACCTCAGGCACCAGAGGAGGAGGAGAGTGTTCAGACCCAGGGTAACCTGCCAAAGGCAACATGATCTGGAGATAGTAGTGCATTACAGGGTGAACAAGGACACCTACAGCAACTTGTGAAGCTCTGCCGGCCATGCCTCAGACCCAGAACAAACAGAGGGGAACCCATCCCAGTGGATACGAAGGTATGTGTAAGACTGAGAATACTAGCTACAGGTACCTTTCAAAGACCAACTGGGGATATCATGGGTATCTCACAGGCATCAGCATCCAGGGTACTACACCAGTTCCTGGATGCCATGTTACCACATGCCAATGAGCACATATACATCCCCCGAATGCAGGAGGAGTTGGCCAGCAATATGCATCTCATCCACCGTGTGGCAGAATACCTAGAGGTACTGGGTGCAATAGACTGCACGCACATACACATCAAGTCACCACCCAGTGAGCAGGGTAGGCACTACATAAACTGCAAGGGATACCCCTCCATCAAATGCCAGGTCATGTGCCCAGGGCATTATCATGGATGTGTGTGCTGGCAACCCTGGAAGCTATCATGACTCCCACATCTAGCATGCCTCACAGCTGTATCGGTTATTTGCCAGGGGGGGGGGCATTCCAAATGGCCACCTGGTGGGGGATGCTGGCTATGCACTGGAACCATGGATGATGACTCTCATCAGAAATGCACACACATCCATGCAGGAACACCATAATGAGGCATACACACAAACCAGAATCATCATAGAGCGTGTGTTTGGGATGCGGACATCATGATTCTGTTGCTTGGACATATCTGGTGGAGCCTTGCAGTACTCTCCAGGCACATGTGCCCACATCTTTATAGTGTGTGCCATGCTACACAATATGGTCCTGCTGAAAGAGCTGCAGCAGGGACAGAATGATGAAGGCCCTTGCAGCCCACCACCATTGCCAAGGGCCCCACAGGCACAGAGGTACTCAGACCATGAATACCCTGAGCCAGTCCCAGTAGGCAGACAGAGGCATGCCCAGTATACCCATGCCTTGGCAAAGAGGGAACGTATAGCACACACACTGACAGTGTAGGCACCTGGGGACTGACTCCTTTCTCCACCTGCGCACACAGTAAAAATGGATGGCACACACACAAGACTACCTGTAAATTGTCATGTATAGGCAGTCGACTGTGTGCATCCAACATAGGCAGCCCTCAACTATTGCACACACAACAGCCATTGGCACAAGGTAAGTCAACACCTGAACAGTAAATTAAGCTATCAGCATATGCAGATACTGTATGTATAGATTCATAGGTAAGTACTTGGCCAACTGCCAGAGGCCATTCATAAGGCCAGCCAAAATGTGTCAGCTTTTGTCACCCCATTGATTCATTAACTGTCCCTCTGTGGAGCGGAGCCAATGGCGGGATCCCTGGGGTGTATCTACTGTTCCCCATCCACCCTTCAAGGTTTCTCTTGCAGAGTGTTAGTGAGGAGCTCTGTATAATGTAGTTAGGGATGTTGTTCCAAAGTATGGGGAGTGTCTGTGACAGGAAGCTGTCCCTCCAGCATCTTCTGGTTATTGTTGTGGCAAGGTCAGCTCACTACAGTGTGTGGCTCACTGTGACATGGATTCCCATAGGTGGAGCATATCCATCAAGCCTGAGTTTGACATGGCTGTGTTGGCCAGCGGAGATCATCTCTGGGTAAACAAGATGCCACTGTTTAAAGCAGGAGCTTATTCAGTCCGGCTGCATAGGCCATATGTTGGAGGTCAGTATTCCCCTTGGTGAGGTACATTCGTGGACCCCCTAGCTGTTGGACGTGTCCTCTGAGGTACATCCCACATGGGTTATTATACCCTATGATGGGACTGATGAGTGATGAGTAAAGGGGCACTATAACCCCAGTATGTCTAGATGGGAATCCTTTAGTAATCAGATGGCTTACATAGAAGGATGTCCTAACTACTGTGGAGATATGATTGTCAAAGGGGAGATCACTATGTACCTTAGTTCCCAGATACCCCAGGGGAGATCACTATCTACCTTAGTCCCCAGATACCCCATTACCTCATCTGTATTAAAGTGGCTGCCACTCATGTGTTAATATGTGGGTGCCAATTCCACAATGGAATGACCATGCAATTAGTGGCACTTGGCTGGAGGCCGTGTCATTGGCACCCTGTGACATTCTCTGTGAGGCCCCTTGAGGGATGTCCGTGTCAGCTGGACTATCAATCATGGCTCCCATTTTGCAGTCATTGCCAAACATGGTCTGCCGTAGTCCACCTGTGTTTGCCTGTACATCTGAGACATATATGCCAAACAGTAAGGCTCCCAGGACTGAGTCCTGTGGGACACTAGTCATGACTGTTCAAGAGTTGGACCTGGAGAGTGCTAGTCATACCATGTGGGTTCTGTGTGTAAGCCCATTGGCAACCCAACCTGTGATGTATGGGTGAATGTACAGGCTGGTGTGTTTATCAATAATACCTGAGTGGGGCATGGTGTCAAAAGCCTTAGTGAGGTCAAGATAGTATGTGTGAACCACCTCCCCCATCATCTAATGTCTTGGTGACTGTATGTAAGACGTTAAACTGGTTCAGTAGGCATGAACTGCACTCAACCAAGCTGACCTAGGTTGGGTCACGTGTTCGAAGGTTACCAATGTCATTGTTAATGAGTGCCATGAGGATGCAAACCATACCATTGCAGACCAGGCTAGTCAGGCTTATGTGGTAGTAGTTACCATGGTCAGTTGTGATTTCACCTTGATGGAGTGGAATAACTGTTGCCACGTGCCATTGTATGGGCATGTAGCCTGCGGAGAGGCTGAGGTAGGAATGCTTAATTAGGTGGGAGGCAGGTTGTCTTGTACAGTTTGCAAGATGTAGTCTGGGTCAACATCTGTCTCCACTGACGTTGTGTTCTGCTGTTAGAGAGGGCCATTTTCACCTGTGTGTCTCTGATGGTTGGGATACTGTACCTTTCGGGTAGTGTTGTGGGCTCGTTAGGGGGTGAAGTATGCACTGAATGTATCTGCAAGGATGTTGGTGATATCAGTAGGGTCAGCATATTTTGTGCAATATTTCACTGGCTCAGTGCAAATCTGTGTGTCACCATGTAGAACCTTGACATAGCCAAAGAAGGCTTTGGGTTATCTTTTGAATCCTTGTGTATTCTCCTGCTGATGTTAGCCTTGGATGATGTCATGAGGGACCTACGTATCATACTAATAGTGGTCATGGATGTCTGCCCTTCGTGGGATTTGCTGTGTGTCTGGAAAACTGTCCTGCTTTTGTAGTATAGCCTGTTTATTGCAGAGGTCCACCAGACCGATGTCCTTGTCTCGAAGGAGTGAGTCTTGGTTTACCAGTGATGGCATGATCCATACATCTGTGTAGGTGCTTATAGACTGCATTTGTAAATCTGTCTGTATCTTGAGCAGTGTTTTCCCTTAGCTTGGGAGCTGTGAAACCCCCCACCCCAGTCAGTAGTAGTGTAAATTTAACTGTAGGAAAGGTATACACTGTGGTATCCGTGGGTGGGGGAGATGCTACGGTGTGGAAACAGTGAATAGTTCATGGTCAGATCTAACCAGTTACTGGTTAACCTCTGCTGTGGTGCACCTGTGATGACCACATCTAGTAGTTTCCATCCCACATTAAGGAGGTCACCACCGGACACAGAGCATATGAGGTGATACCTTCCAGGAAGCGCTGGTCCTGGAAGTGAGTACCGGAGTACGTTTCCAAGTTAATGGTATGGTAGTTGACATCTACCAATGCCAGGGTATGCGTTAGGACTGTCATGTTCTCCACTGTCTCCAGGTAGGTGGAGGTCCTGGGTCATGGAGGGTGATCCATAGCAGCCCACATTCCACATTGCAGTTGTGGATGATGTTAGCTGAACATGGATGATCACAGACGTATCATGCTGCCCCACTAACTTGGAGGTGTAGGTATCCCTGATGAATATGGATACAGCCCCTCCATGTCTGTCAGTCCATGTTCTGTGGCTGAAATGGGTGGTATGGGTTGTAGTCTGGTAGTGCTGGTGTGCTCTCAGGAGCCTTAAAACAGATTTTAGTTAATGCACAGATGTTGATGTTGTCCATCCTGAGGAGTGCTGTGAGTGCATGCATGTTGTGATCACAACCCCTGGTGTTCAGTAGCATAATCCTCATTGAATCTGCTATTGTGCTGTTTATGGTGCTGGTATTCACCTTCAAGACTCTCCTAAATAAGGCGCCATGGGGGCGCCAATAGCCTTAGCCAGTATTCCAAAGCATAACGCTGATACATAGGCCGGTATGGTATCATTGCAGGCATGTTCCCCATCTGTGCTTGTTTTTCATCTCCCCTGTAAGTAACCTACTGGTAAACAATAGAAAGCCTTAAACTTATACAAGTCTTCTATCTTCCAAGATAGGCTTTTGGAATGACCAAGTATCAGTGTTCTGTATGTTCTTGCTGTACTCAACTGTTTCCTGACTACGTGGTGAGTTCACACTGTATAGCGTGATCTGAAGGTCTGTTTATTCACATATTATGGCTGTGATGGCCTGCATGTTAGAGGGTCACAGATAGCCTACTACCTATCTGCCCAAGGGCAATTAGAAGCATAGCAACAGTGTGTTGGCCTTCCCCGCACCATTGATGAAGTAACTGAGCCTCTGTCAAGCATAGCCAATGAAGCAATTCCAGGCAGAGTTGCTGGAAGCTGTTGATGACTGGGGTTGTGGAGGGTGATAGGGGCACTTAGTGATCTAAAGAGGGCATGTTAATGTGACAATTCAACACCATTCAATTTCCCCAACAGGTCTTGCAACTTTCAAACTGGACAGGCTCCTCCACCCACTGACTGTATGGTTTTGGGACACATGATCCCAGGGGTGTATAGCCTGTTACCCTTTCACACAACAAGGTTTCCCTTGAAGTGTGTCAGTGAAGGGCTATGCCTAATGTAGTTAGGAATGTAATGTATTGTCTCACAGTATATTTGTTATATGTTGTTATTTCAAGAGTACGGGAAGCTCAGTGAGTTTGGAGGCTCCCAGCCTTTGCTTAGCCTAGCTTACACATAGAAATCATCTAAACAGGAAATAGGCGGAAGCAACGTTAATGTCAACAGTGCAATGGTTACAGCATCTGCATAGTATCTGTGCATTCGAGGTTATAATCCAGATAAAGGCAGAGATGTTTATCATGTGCAAAAGTATGCCTTAACCACAGCTTGCATATATAGGTAGTAATCGTCTGTATAATAAACATTTGAATCACACATATAAACCCATGTGTGCAGGAGAGTACAGTCAACAGAGAATGTAATGTTATGTCAGCACATAGTGAGATGTTACATCACTGACACATATATATCCAGAGTAGTTAGCGGATGTGGCCATGTTTGCGCAGGTTTTACATTACAAAGTTTGTTTAACTGTGTTTAACCACTGCTATAATGTAACACAAACACTTTTAAACATGCTTACAACTGCTTAAATGAGCCTTATTCTGCAGTAAAAAAGATTCGTAAAGCATCGCAGGTGTCAAACACTGGACCATGCACACTATAGTCATGGGATGTACCACTAAGCCATCCAAGGTGTACACGTTTCATGGTTTTGAGACTACACCTTATACCATATGCATTTCACTGTAATGATCACAAATGGGACAATGACTTTGTGTACATATGTACAGTACATTGTAATGTACTGTAGTTTGTGAACCAACACATTCCAGTCTACAGATGTATTATTGTTACAAATTAATACAAATATATATATATATATATATATATATATATATATATATATATATATATATATATATCAGTGATGTCTGCACACACACACACACACACACACACACATATATATATATATATATATATATATATATATATATATATTATACAGTTACATCAATAGCCATATATATAAACATCTATGAACACACTTTGTGACACAGAAGCACTCCAAAGGAATTTGAGTGTACACAAAACACATGCAGCTCTGGTATTATAACAATTAATATTAACCTAATTCACCATAGAAAGGGTGGTTGTTGTGTATGTGAAGATTGGGGTGGGGGAGGAATGATGGGTAATGCAATCATGCATCAAGGAGGGCCTGGGACGGATATTCAATAAGTAAACTGGAGGGGCATACATGGAGTATGGGGACAATATAAAAAGGACACAAAGCAAGAACCTTTCTCATTCATAATACACCCTGTCATGTCACATTGCAACACCTACTTTCACAAACATATGAACATTAACATGTATCAGACATATGTACACCAACTGAATGTCACATTTGTTTTCAGTAGTGAGAAATGTCTGTAGTACAATGTATATTCTAAACACCATAGCGTTCATACATATCTCAGATGCCTTAATGGTAAATTCAGTGACTGTGGTGTTCATGGTCCCGGCTGCAAGGGCTTTTGGATGCAGGTGGATTAAAGCACTCTTAAGCAGTTGTAAGTGGGTTTCCACGTGTTTGCGCAATGGTAAGCGGCACTGAATCACGGTAAAAGGCGAAGCGCTTCACATGTTTGACCTTTGCTTAACGTCACGCAGACCACGGGCAAACCTGCTCACAACCATGTAAATGTGCGTTATTCACACTTTCCCTACCAGTGCCTACTCTGAGAGGTAAAATAATAACACCTTCCAGGAGTGGAACCTGTAACCATGTACTCCATCCTCAGAGTAACCTAACACTAAGCTGCCTGAGATGTACCTATCCTAGTTGTGTATTCAGACAGGTTAAAACACAAAAGGGAGGAATGTGTTGAAATAGGACAACCCGCCATGTACACAATTAAAGGTGTATGCTCATATATAGATATATATATATATATATATATATATATATATATATATATATATATATATATAGAGAGAGAGAGAGAGAGAGAGATACATAGAGACATGTCGATATATACAGGTCTACATATATATATATATGTAGATATATAGATAGGTTAAAAACATCTACTCATCTATGGAGGTACAGATAAATGTTTGCAATAATGTATATATCTATATACATATACACACACACACAACCACACACACACACACACACACATATATATATATATATATATATATATATATATATATATATATATATATACTTATACACATACATACATGTCTGTAGACTGCATCCAAAGTGGTCATATCTGAGTATAACATGGACCACAGCAATCACATATTCCGCCCCCCCCAAACAATATGAACATAACATATGAAGAGTATATGCCAATACACTATTACAAATATGTTCTATGGACACAGTCACCAACACAACTGCAATGACTGCAAATATCCATGACAGAATTACACAGACAGCTTTCATTTTGCAAATCTTTATTACATTCTGATGTATTGCCAACAGGATTCAAGGACTAACTGTACCTGCATGCTATACAGGAAGAATTTAATAGTGCCTTAGTGAATCAGCTTGCAATTACCATAGTATTAGCCAACTAAGGGATAGGTGTTCACATAGGGAAAGAACACCTACACACATATAGACATTGTATAAAAGGGGTTCCTACACACCTGCATGTGCTATGTACACTCACCATCTACCCCACAACCGAAATAATTACATCAGTACATACTGTCATACCATAACCAATTATGCAACTACTGTACAACATCTGCTGAAACCTTAACATAACTGGACACAGACACACTAACATGGCCCTATGTGAAATAGTTGCCATTATACAATTGAACAGCAGCTGATGTAACAGGGTTTGTATGAACTAATCCCGTTTCAGAGGGTTGAAAGTTTCATACACCAGGACGTTTTACCGAGTACTGATTATTAGCACAGTATGATACACAGTAACACCAAACTAAATATGTCTGGTAAGCACACTGTAAACCCCCTAACATTATATGCATAGCTATGCAGTCTTGAGCTGGTCAAACAACCTGGCCAGACTGAAACATATGCAGAAGTATTAGGTACAGACAAACCCTGCACAAGTAGCAATGTTCAGAAATATAACAGCAGTACTCACATTTAGACCAACTCCTCTAGGCATTACACACAATATATTACTGTTTGTCTCCATACAGCTGCTGCAATAGATTCCAAACAAAATTTCCATGCTGTCTTCCACACAAGTAAGGCAAAAGGACAATGCCCAAGTGGAGTACTCAGTTATACTCCACTGTAGCCATGGTATTGGCTAAGTCAGTAGCAGTGCAGCTGATGTGCATATAATTAGCTACTTAGGAACACCAGTTGGTCATCGGGATAGCACATGTTACTGATCTGTAACTATAAAAGGTTGCCTTGTCACACATTCAAACCATCTGTATCTACCTGTAGGACAGTATAAAACACTGAAAGATGAACCGAAAATGAATATTACACTAGTTAATAACACCTCCGATTGCTAAGACGGTATGTACAACGTAGTATGTTTGTGTATGTAGTACCTGTACTGTAAGAATTACAGTGTAATCAATGCATATAGTGGAAATAGCTATCTTGTAGTGAAGTATTGTTGAGCAGTAGTAATGCCTGTAGTATTCTATGTGTGTACTGCTCTAGGTCACATGGCACACTCCACATACACCAGAAGGGATGATATGGGCTTGGAACCCACCAATTCACTTCCAGCCACTGTCAATGTCAGGATTGGTCCAACAAGTATGTGCTATAACAGGGGATAGTATATGTCGATATATTGTAACAGTCGACATATGTATGGGTGTATAAGTAAGATGAACATGTTAAAGGTGGGCTTACCATGCAAATATGTGTGCATTGTAGGATATTGTGCCAATAACTGTAATGTACAGTATTCTAGGCAGATCTGCATTCTATTCTGCATAGCAGTTCTGTTATGTTATGCAAACAGTAGTTATGTCTTTTGGCAATTACAATACTCAATGACAGGATACATAGCATTAGTATTCATCTGACAGGTTAGCAGCATGATAGCAAAGATAATTGGAAGAGCCAGGTAACTATCCATGCACATAACACATGTAATATCCACCTCTCTACTATCATTTGCAAGCAATAACAGCTTTGCATGTGTACATGTTATGCAAATCTGTAGTGACCCTTGTTACAGGGCTGGGCCAAATGGCTATGTGCACACCTACTTAGAGTGGATATTGAGAGTACAGACACACTGGCTGAACTACCAGGTTTGTGTAGCCCAACCTCTCATTGCCAACCTAACAGCTGCCCGCACATACTGTATGTAAGGTAGTGCACAGCACTGGTAATGAAACAGGTTGCATATCATCTTTAACTCCAGTGTAACATCTGCAGTAGGAGTGTAAGATGTAGGAGACAGCTGCCCATGTGTAATAGCCGCATCATAGGTGATGGCTCACACTATCTGATTATATCCTGATCATGTTGATAGTGGCATCAGAACCTATTGATGCAGGACTCTGTTTGGAGAGTGGGTGTCTGTGCCCAACAGAGCTCATGGTCCTGGTGGATATGTGAGTATATACCCAGAGAAGGAAACAGAACTGTAGACACTTGCATCATCTGTAATCAACTAACAGGATGTGATGTGCTCCTCAGAGGAGGATTGCTGCTAAAGGTAGCTACAATGTTTCCGTAATAGCCAGTGTTGTCACGTCCATAACAGAAATATTTACATGTGAGCACCACTGTCTAAAACATCTTCATAGGCAATACAACAATTAAATACAGTACTTGGTACTTGTAGTACTGAATGCTCATACAGGCATGTCCACTAGTCAGCTACTGGTGTTTCCTAATGCCAGCTTTGTGTATATGGCCATCCTGGGGGAATGTAATCTCTATGCCATGTACATTGCCAGACCTACCTAACACCATGCCCCACACATTGTTTGGGATGCAGCTACAGAGATAAGCTGGAAGATAGCTCAGTCTACAGCCATGACTGGACTGGACAGTCATGAGGTGTAGGTTAACACATGCAGCTCATCAACACAACCAACACATACCCTTACCAGAACACAGTAAGGACACCCACACACACTACAGGAAATCAAATACATTCACTGACGGGTCTAAGTATCTGGCCAAACAAGTGATCCCCCCAAGCAGGAAGAGACAGACACTGAAATACACAAACTGTATGACATAGTTTGCATAATTGTGCCACACTTCTGAACACATGACTGGAAACATGCCCAACAGTACTCATTTGTGAATGCAAGCTCTAGCACTATGTTACACACCAACCTATATGAGGGCATACATACTGTCAGCTGCCTCTCTGCCATGATTAGCCACATACTCATACACTCAGACCACCCTTTGAACTATATACATGGCTCTGGCATATTCCATGTTGTTGTGCAGGACCTGTGATGCAGTAGCCTGGACTGCATGGAAACACATGTAGGAAGTGTCAGGTCTTGCAGCTCATGCAGGTATGTCCCAAGGCCTGGATAGCATTCTGCCATTGGCCAGAATGATACTGCAGTACAGGGACAAAAGGATTGTATTCCACATTTGTCTAGTGTAGTGGTGCATGTCACATGGTATACAGTATCTGTCGTCCTGGGATAACATGGTTGACAGACCATGATGCTTTGACAGACAGGGCCTGCACCTGTCACCCCGGGAATATGGATACTGCCTAGGGCTCATGCTTCCCCTATAGTGCCTTCATCATGCATGGTTCAAGTGAGGGTCCACTGCTGTTACAGGGACAGCCAAGCAATAAACTGCAGGTCTCGCTACACAATGATACATGTCAGAAACACTATATGGACACACATATGTCAATCCCTAACATGGAGAACATGTCTGTGCAGTGGCTGAGACATGTTTCAACGCTCTGGAGAGCACACCTGCATGACCATGTTATAACACATACCTCACCTCTTGCCCATTATCCTTTATTGGAACACACGGGCCACAGGTGTGTCCATATTCCTGAAGGATATGTACATCCCCACTCTAATTACACTTGCATAACATCAGATGCATTATGCTGAGCAACTACCTTTGTGCCAAAGTGGAATTCAAAATGCACTTTGAGACAGATCACCCACCAGGCCGCGGACTTCCCAACTGTCATAATATGCTGTAATGGGTAAGATTAGGTCTGAGACAGAATCATAATAATTGCTACTCTCAACTAGTCCATTATGAACTGGGAACACTCCTCATGTACCAACACCTGCGCTCAATGCATGTTGGATTCCATCGACCCCACTGACCTGGATCACAGTAGTCACACAAACAGGGATAACAGTATGCTACACATAGATAGTCTCCAATGCCAATGTTATGTTTCCTAAGAGCAGAGTGGTGAGTGCCATGGCACCCATGCAGTTGGACAATGCATGTGCACATGCTGAATCCTACACAAATGAACCTTAAGCAGTCACATATGTGCAGTGATTGTGCCATTGAAACAGAACCAGGAGTCAACCCAACACAAACAAGTAGGCAAACTGTCGGTGCCATGCTCTAAACTGTACCACAGAAGGTAGTAACTGTTGCAAGAGTGAACACACATGAGTGTAGGTGATCCCTGGTCAGCCTCAGTAAAATGCAGATACACCATATAAAACCATGCAAAGCTACTGGGAAACTAATCAGCCACATAAAGCACAGAGCATTCTATAGCTGTGTCATTAATCGTAATGGCAACAACAAGACCTGCCGTGCTGCACAGCACTATGGCATGGGAAGTACTGCACCTACTGAAATAGCACTTGTTCATCCAGATAGAGTCTCGGAGAACATAAACCCACTACTACCCCCCCCCCCATCCCCAACAGGTACACTTAGTAATATATCCATGTACACTACAGGGCCCCTGTACTAATGACTATGCAGGTGCAAGTTGAACTCTCTAAAGCCATACATACAGCTTTTGTGGGACCTGTCAACATCCCAGGGTGTATCCTACACAAATGTAAGAACATTCAGCTATCCACATACACATCATGTTCAATCATAACTCCATGTCAGGCTGTGTACACACTGAATGGTGCACAGCAACAGTTATCACACCAAACAAAGGGGGAGACACCATTGATAATGGGACATAGTGCACAACTACCCTGCTGAGTCTGGTCTGTATGGCCATGAGCCATGGTCAACATAATTGATGTACTTGGTACAGATGTAGATGACAGTAGGGTTGATTCACACTGCATATCATGACCTTGTTAGGTCATAGGACACCATCACCCATACTGTGTTCCAGCTACACTCAGTAAACTAGGTTTATATTCCAATGTCACAGGAGTGGCTGGCAACTGGACTGCTGGCAGAACCCACACTACAGAAGGTGTCTGACGAATACATGCACATCAAACCAGTGCCAGCCACAGTAATACAGGGTTCATTCCTGGTACTCTCCCTCTTTGTTATCTATACCACATAGACTAACACAGAAGGCATCAGCCTATTGATGTTTGCAAATGACTATGAGCTAGGAGCAATAGTTGACTCATTGTGTGCTGTGTTTAACATACAGAAGGGCCTTAGTGTGTCAGATGTGTGGTGTGTGATGTATGGCCACAATCTGACAGCTATGTATTGCATTGTCATCCCCTATGTTACAAACCCTGTACCCATTAACTACCACCTAGGCAGTGGTCAACATAATGGCAACTGTGTGTATGGGATGCAGCTGGACAGTACTTCCCTTTGATAGTTACAACACCACAAAAGACAGGTAGTTGTATGTGGCACCTCTAATCATGACAGGGTGCCATCCAGGAATATAGAGATAACTGCTCAGCCATACTCAACACCCATACAACCCATAATAGATGACATATTTCCTTTAAGGGTTATTGCCCATGTGTAGATGGCCTACACTGCCTTTCACAAGCCCTAGCTGCACTATGTAGCATGCAGCCTACCCTGAATAAAGCCATGTCCAACCGAGAGGTGTTGGACATGCTACATTTAACACATCATGATCCCAAATAAACACATACATCATGGACATCCACCTTTCTAGTACAAGGATCACAACATGCCTGACAGATAACTGTCCCATACACTTAACATACTCTTGCCATACTATACATCCCTGTCCAGTGAAGCTGCACATCGCCCCTCTCTGTGACATGGTGTGATGACTGCACGCCAAATATATCAGTAACCATGTGTATCAGATATGTGGCAGTGCTTGAACTGGCCACTGAAACGTACCCGTCTGTTGCCTACAGCTAGGTAACCTATCTGCCTAGGCTCATAAATGGCCCAGGGCATATAGCCTACTAGATCACTATGACCATGCATGCTATAGTTGATATCCAACCCTCCAAAAATCATCAGGCTAACTATTGTCCCATGTGTTATACATGTGCAACACAGGCAATACATGGCAGGATGCTACACAGCTGTACTGTTCCATGTAGATGTATATGACAAAGCACATACATGCTTGCAAGTCTGCATGGTCACAGGTCATATCCCTAACAGGTATGTATGACTATATATGTGGCATATGCACAGCATTAAGGTTGATTGCATTAATGTGAACACATCCAGGCATGTGCTGATAGGTAAAGACACCACTACAGGCAAACAGACATGCCCACGTCAAGACAACATCCACATGGTGTATGAGCAATGTCATCACATGACATACACATATATGGCGATAACATCACATCACCAGTAGGTGTCAAATATGTGTGACTTATACATGTCAGTGGTGTTAGTGTCATGTAGATTTACAAAGACGTATTTGTAATCTTAATAAATGGGATACACATGTATGTTCAGCTGTATTGCTGTAATTCTCTGTGAGTTACTGTGACCTGTCTCCATCGTTATGTCTTCTAGGTGTGCCATGTAGCAGACTGCCGCCATACAGCCGCTTTGAGGATGAGGTCCTCATCACATACCTCCTTGACAACTACACAATGCTATTTAGCCATGTGCCACAGGATGCACAGCAGTGGGATGCCCTGTGGGAGGAACTCTGCAGGAGGGTAAATGATGCTGGAGGTCACAATTGCACCTATCAGCAGGTGTGTCGACACTGCACTGACCTGATAAGATGGGCAAAACAGTGTGCTAATGCAATCGCCCGGGAACAAGGTGCAACAGGTGGGGGGGCACTCACCCAGCCCCACTCACACGTACCGAGGAGCTACTGGCCAACCTGGGGACACCTGCAGACCTCCATCCACAAGCTTTAGCTGGTATTGTGGAGGTGGGTGTCTCTCAACCACCAAGCTGGAGTTGCCTGGTAAGTCACTACTGCACATAAAACACAACTATATATCACATAGTTACATGTGTTACTATACAATATGTAATGTAACATCATATGCAAGGCATGTATGCACAAATGCCACATACTATAGTCTGCTACTCTATGTATGCACAGATGTGCATACTCCATAGTATAGTGTATTGTACTGGCTTATGTGCTAACATGGACATTGCATCCTGTAGCTATCACACAGGTGTGGATAATGATCTTACTGCTGTGACACTCCTGTTTAGGTACCTCTGGCATTTTGCAGCGACAGCAGCCTGTGACAGGTGAGATTGTTATTATTTACCAGGCTTGATAATGCACAGAGCATATTAATTGTATGCTATTTGCCATAACACACGTACACCTAATGTATGGTGGTCCTATTAATGGACACTGGTCAGACCTGCAATGCATCACACTGTTTACCTATGTGAAACAATTGAAGACTATATGAATCACCTACATTAAACCATCCAAACTGTCATTGCCAGATGTGTGGACAACAGTGAATACAATGGTGGAGGTGTGTTCCACTGTAGGGACAGGTACTACATATCAGCATTACACATGTTGGGAATATGAACAGTACTGTACAGAGAGCATATGTGTGCACACACACTAAATGTGTTGGAGCTGGAGTATGCCTGGCCCACAGGATACACCCTTGTGGATTATACCCATGCTATGAATGTCACACAATGTCATGTGCTATCAAACATGTCCATGACATGTAGTGGGATGACTGCAACACTGCTCAGCTATCCTGCAAAACATGTCTCACATCCCATACATACCACCCTTTGTCTGCATAACCCTGTGGGGCATATGACATCTATGGGTGTATGTCATATGGGGTAACACTGACATGTGAAATAAGATGGCCATCACAACCATTGGACTGAACATGTGTACACATGGCCATGGAGGATGGCCAGAGACATGAAGCAACACACACAGTAGAAGTGATGTACATGTGTGTTCACCCTGTTGAACATTGGCTCAACACAATACAACTATGGCCTTTGTGTAATGGTGATATTGCAGATGTGAAACACTAAAAATCATACAGGCCTGTGCACAGCTTGTGCAGGCATAACATGAAACCTCCACATAACATGTCTTGAACATCTGGAATGTGTCACGACATGGAAGCATTCACCTATACAGTATCCAAATACATACATGTATTACACAACATACACATACATCCACATCAAGCCAAAGATGCAGTACATTCACCTTGCTGGTGTCAGATGTCACTGTCATGCCTGCACCGCATGTGTGTGAGGTACACAGATGGCATGTGAGACATAGAGTACTTGTAAGTTAGCCATGTGTGGGCATAGTTGCCAGGTATCAGGAATATGGTTGCAGATGTGCAGGGGTGTCATCCGTATACCCATCTGTGACCCGTGTCACACATTCCACATTAGGGTTTATTGTGTATACACCTCAGTGATGTGGGTCACATTCACATTATATATGTATTGTATGTAAACATAGTCATGGCTATGAACTGTGTCAGTAGCTCACACTGTATAGCAATTGAGAAGCCACATGATGCCCTGCAATGCAATGTACATCAGCTCAATGTGCAGTACGTCCCTGCATATTTGTAGGGTGGACAGACAACATTGCATCAGCTGAAGACCCATGTTAGTATAACACATCCCTGCATTGGGACACCATTACCGTACTGTAGATTGGAAAGAACACCATTGTATTATACATGTATGCATGTCATTCAACATGTCAACAGAAGACATGTCATACTACATGTGATTGGCAAGGTCATACGCCACACAGCAGGCCGGTGTACTGTAAACCTGTGCTGGTCTGTGGCACCATTGCAAAGTAGGGACAGCGATGTCAAACATGTGTGTACAGCCACATGCACAATGTCTACACTCCGCTCAGGGGTAGGCAGAATAATGTTGAACAGACATACACTGCTTTGGGGGAAATATGCATGCTAGGGCTCAGGAAAACATAGTATGCAGTCGACATACCCTACAGCTCATGTCCTCACATATAGGGGTGGTGGCCAACACAAAGCATCAGAGGCAGATGTACAAAAGTCTGCAATGGTCTGTTAACATGTGGTGTATGTTGCACACACCATGGCAGTTCAGTGCAATTGTGCAAAGTGCATGCATTGTGTTGCAGGTATGGGCCATAGGCTACTAACACAAATGGTGCAATACAGGTATGTATGCTAACCACTGCTATAATTATGTAAGGTGCATGCCGTCTGCTATAACACATGCATGCTGTTGTGTGCAACTCAGGGATGTATGATAACTACCACTACCATTGCCTAAGCTGAAACTATAATTGTCTAAGCTGAATGCCATCTGCCATATCACCTGCATGTAGCATGTGTGTCTGTTTGTGTCTGTGTGTGTCAGTGTGTGTCTGTGTGTGTCTGTCTGTGTCTGCCTGTGCCTGTCTGTGTCTGTGTATGTTTGTGTGTGTCTGTGTGTGTGTCAGTGTGTGTGTCTGTGTGTGTCTGTGTATGTCTGTGTGTGTGTCAGTGTGTGTCAATGTGCATGTCAGTGTGTGTGTCAGTGTGTGTCTGTGTCTGTCTGTCTGTGTGTGTCTCTGTCTGTCTCTGTGTGTCTCTGTGTGTCTCTGTGTTTCTTTATGTGTCTCTGTGTGTGTCTGTGTGTGTCTCTGTCTGTCTGTGTGTCTGTGTGTGTCTGTCTGTGTGTGTGCGCCTGTATGTGTGTGTGTCTGTGTGTGTGTGTGTGTCTGTGTGTGTGTGTGTGTCTGTGTCTGACTGTGTCTGTCTGTCTGTGTGTCTCTGTGTGTCTCTGTCTGTCTGTATGTGTCTCTGTCTGTCTGTCTGTGTGTGTCTGGTATAACTTGTAATGTACAGTTCTTGTCTTCCCCTCACAGGTGTTGATGTAGATGCATTGCCCTCTTGCAGTCCACCTGATGTTAGTGTCCCCACAGACTCTATCAGTGATGATGATAGTATGATTGAGGCACAGGCAGGGTTGTCAGGGGCTGAATCTGTGCCATTGGTTGCCATTCCAGCTGTCTCCCCCTCATCCTTGCACACAGTTCCCCTGCCAGCACATACCACATCACCACCGGCCATAGAGGAAGGACAGTTGGTGGGTGGTAACATGGAACAGAGAAGTGTTGTGACTATGGAAGCTGTGCCTGCACACCATGATCCCAGTCAACAGACTGGTGATGTCCCACACAGGCATGTGCCCAGCACTGGTAGTAGAAGGACCACTGGCCAACACGCCCCTGCGAGACCAAGCTCATCAGCTTGAGTCACCAGACGCATGTTTTGGGCTGTAATGGAGGCACAGGCATGTGCTGAATGGCACAACAGAGAAGGTCTGAGGCTTCAGAGGGCTGCTGTCTATTCATTAACTGACAACATCCATGCACTTGCAAATGCTCACCATCATCTTGCAGATGTTTTGAATAGACAATTGGGTGACAGGGTGGGAGACCTTGACCATGGCATGTCAATCCTTGAGCGTGGAATGTCTGTGCTGGAACATCTGGTAGGAGTGAGGTGTCAGAGCACATGGATGTAGGTCAGCTACATCACCTGTTGAAGGTTTACGTGAACATGTTATGGCACATGCCCGCTTCCATAGTGGCGGTAGCAGCAGCATTGCAGCTGGTGCTGTGCAGTCCACACCAGGACACAGCAGGCCAAGTGCACATGGTCCTGGATGGTCCCAACAGGGACACAATTCCAGTGGACATGTGTCATCAGATGGTACCCAATCTGGACCTCTGCCTGGTTGTACCCATGCAACCCCTGGCAGGCGCAGGTCACGTGGCCATGGCCGGACACCATGAACTGTGAAACCTGCCTTGTACAGTCTGCAGCTGTCAATATTACCCCTGTGTAGGCCAGCCACATGCCAGACCTGTGTGCATGCATACACACACACTGGAAACAAATGTAGGGCACCTCAACACACACACATAACATCCACACATGCCCAGTGATATCACAGGCCCTAATACACATGCATAATGTCATCCAATGGCACAGCCTAGGCCTCTGGCAAACATTATCACCCTGTGCATATGATGATGCCTGTGCCACATCCCTGTCATCCACACCATCGGTGCAGGGACATGTTAATATGGTCTGATGCATAAAGTGAACATACTAGGTAGACAATTGTAGATTAATATTTTTTAGTAGTGTTGATAAGCAGCAGACATACCATGTATTGCAGTTTTAGAATGCATTTTGTACATTTGACAGTATGTATCATGTGTAACAACACTAACAGCATGTTGATCTTTATGTTCTGCCTTCCTCTTTCAGGTGTAGTTGCATGTGCCGGGAGATGTTGGTGTTTGTGGGAGTCCCATATGTACATGTTGATTACCCACAGGTCAGTATGACAATACCTGCATGCACTTTGTAGCTTCCACATCACAGTTATATTCTCCCATGTTTCAATTATGTTTACTGTTCTAATGATCCAAGAGCATGATAGCTGTGTAGTAAGCTACTGTGTTTAGAGCCGTCACATCCATAGGTTCATAGGTTCATAGGTTCATACTAGGCTATCTGCCCTAAGGCATTTATAAACCTAGCCAGAGTGTGTTTGGCTTTTGCCACCCTCTGAACTGATTTTACTGTGCCCTTTTTAAGGTTAGTTTACTGTGCCTCTGTCTAGTAGTGACACAGAAGTAATCCCCGGGGTAAACCTACGATCTCCCATTCACTCGTCAAGATTTCTCTTGAAGAGAGTCAGTGAGGGGCTCTGCCTAACATAGACTGGGATTCTATTCCAGAGCGAAGGGAGCCTCTGGGTTATGAGTCTGTCCCTCCAGCATGTCCTATTTATTTATGTGCTGAGGTTCAAGTCTCTCGAGCGCGTAGCTCTAAGGGATTTGGGTTTTCTGAGGTTCAGCATGCTTATTAATTCCAGGTTGGACATGGCTTTATACGTCAGGAATAGATCGCCTCTAAGTAGGCAGTATGCAACTGAGTAGAGGTGGAGTTTCTTTAACCGAGCAGCATATGGCATCTGTTTGAGTCCCATGATCCTCTTTGTGAGGTACTTTTGGGATCTTTCTAGTTGCTGCATTTGTCGGGTAAGGTACATCCCAAATGGGGCATTGTATTCAATTATGGGCCTGATGAGGGATGAATAAAGGGGCACAATGACCTCCCTTGATCTAGATGTGAATCCTTTCATGATAAGGTGGGCTATATAAAAGGTCTTTCTAACCACTTTGGCAATGTGGTTGTCAAAGGAGAGATTACTATCAACTTGGGTCCCCAGGTCCCTAATTACTTCTTCCATACTTAATGGAGTCCCGCCTATGTGGTAATTTGTGAGCACTTTGTTTTTGCCAAAGGGTATGACTATACACTTTTTAGCGTTTAGCTTTAGGCCATGGCTCTGGCACCAGTTATCTCTATGAGACCCTTTTGGAGGATGCTTGTGTCAGCTAGAGAGTCAATTATGGCACCCAGTTTGCAGTCATCTGCGAACTTGGTCAGCCACAGTCCTCCCATGTTAGCCTGAACCTCAGAAAAATATATACCGAACAAGAGAGGTCCCAGGACTGAGCCTTGTGGGACGTCACTTGTAACTGGTTTAGAGTCTGACATGGCTTCAGCAATTCTGACTATGTGGGTTCTGTCCTTGAGCCAGTTTGCAACCCATCTTATGACATAGGGGTTTATATTTAAGTTGGAGAGCTTATCTATGATGCCCGAGTGGGGTATTGTGTCAAAGGCTTTTGCGAGGTCCAGGTAAGCTGTGTGGACTACCTTCCCCTCATCAATGGCCTTGGTGACTGTTTCAAAGAAATTGACCAGGTTTAAGAGGCAGTATCTGCCCTTAACAAAGATGAATTGGGTAGGATCCAGTGTCTGTAGGTCCCCAATGTCTTTGTTTATGAGTTCCATGATGATCCTCTCCATAGCTTTGCAGACCAGGCTAGTCAGGCTTATGGGGTGATAGTTTCCAGGGTCTGTGAGGCCCCACCTTTGTAGAGTGGGACCACTGTTTCTGTACGCCATTCTTTGGGTATATATCCTGTAGTAAGGCTAAGGTTGAACAGCAGCTTTATGTGAGGTTTTAGCTCTTCTTGGAGTTCATGTAGGATGCAGCCCGGGACACCATCTGGTCCCATTGATGCTGTGTTTTTTGCTTTGGGGAGGGCAGCTCTCACCTGAGCATCTGAGATGTCAGGGAGGCAGCACTCTGCTGGGATAGATATTTGCTCTTTAGGGGGGGAAGGGGGGAGAAGATTGCACTGAACCTGTCTGCCAGGATGTTGGCAATGTCTGCGGGTTCAGTGTATTTTTTGTCATTTTGGACCAACTCTGAGCATATCTGGGAGTTGCCACCCAGGTTCCTAACATAACTAAAGAAAGCCTTGTGGTTATCTTAAGTGTCCTGAGCAATTTTTCTCTCAAAGCTGGCTTTGGATGATTTTATGAGGGATCTTAGTTTTTTGCTAGTACTGATCAGAGATGCCTTCCCTTTTAGGGATTTTACTCTATCATGTAGTAGCTTCCTCCTTCTGTTGTACAACTTATTTATGGCTGGGGTCCACCAGGCAGGATGCCTGCCTTTGGAAGACTGGGTCTTGGTTTTGTTTGGGATAGTATGATCCATGCATTCCTGAAGGTGTCCATAGAATGCGTTTATAAAGGATTCTGCAGTTTGAGCCGTAGTTTCCACAGGTCCGGGGGCCTTGAAGGATTCCACCTCGATTTTAAGAAGTGTTAAGTTTGCTTTTGAGAAGTTTTTCACTGAGGTTTTCTGGGCTGTGGGTGGGATCGGGATGTGGATATCCAGTGAGATTAATTTATGGTCCAATTTTACCAATGAGGGGAATACCTCTGGTATGGAGCATAGAGTCCCCATGTTGGTGATGACCAGGTCCAGTATGTTATCCCCTCTTGTGGGGGTGGTGACTAGTTGTTCCATAGCATTTGAGTTTATAAATTCTAGGAACTTTTTGGCTAGGGTGTTGGAGCTTGAGTAATGTTCCCAGTCAATGTTTGAGTAGTTGAAGTCACACAATATAATGGTGTTTGGAGAGATCTTCATATTCTCCAGTGTTCTCAGGAAGGCCGAGTGGGATTCCTGATTTGGAGAGGGTGGTCTGTAGCGTGCTACAAACTGAAAGGCAGTTTTGCCCACTGTTAGCTGCACATGGATGTTGTCCTATGCTTCGTGCAATGCCACTAACCTGGAGGTGTGGGTATCTTTGATGAATATGGATATTCCCCCTCCTTTTGTGGTTCAGTCTGAGATTTGGGGCCGAAAAGTATGATATGACGTATAACCTGGTAGTGCTGGGGTGCTCTCGGGAGCCTTGAACCAGGTTTTTGTCACTGCACAGATATCGATGTTCTCCATACTGAGGAGGGCTTTGAGTGCGTGCATCTTGAGGTTTAGACTTCTGGCATTGAGAAGCATTACCCTTAGTTTCTTTTTCCTTGTGTTGTCTATGGAGGTGGGTTTGTCTTTTGAACCTTGCCTAAAAAAGGCACTATAGGGGTGGCAAGAGCCTTTGCAAATATCTGAAAGCCCAGGGGTGACAGGTGCAAGCCATCCCTAGCGAAGCAACGTGGCTTTTCGAGCATGTCATCCCAGGCTGACAGACACTGGATCCCGTTTGAATGACACCAAAACTTTAGCCAATTGTTAAAATTGATCATTTTGTCTTTATACTGTGGCATCATTCTTGGTGAGGGTAATATGCTGCTCAAGGTCAGGGTCATACCGGCCTGGGCTACATGATCAGAGAGCTCCTCTATGTCTCTTTTCATGTAGTCCAGGGAGGTACGTCTCAGGTCATTCACACCAGCATGGACAATGACTGAGTCATATTTGTACTTGCTTTGGAGTGACTTGAGTGCTTGTGTTATGTGGCGGATCCTAGCGCCCAACAGGCAGCTTACCGTGACCTTCTCCTTGTTCAGCCTGGTGAGCGGGACATCAGTGTGTCTGACAATAGAGTCACCTATTACCAGTGTATCAGGTGTGTTGTTTAGCCTTAAGGGCTGTGACTGTTTGGCACACTGACTTTGTGGGCTGTGTTGCATGTGTTTTGTTCTGGGGTAGCTGTTGCTTGGATATCTGCTTTAGAGGTCTCTGTTGTTTGGGCAGATTTTTATTTAGAGCCTCCGAGTATGTTTTTGTGTGTTTATGTGTTTGGTTTGCTGTTGTGTTAGGACTATGTGAGACTGGATTTGTGGTGTGTGAGGTTACTTTCTCCTCCTGACTGGTTACGCCAGTACTGAGTTGAGAGAGCTCAGCCTCCAGTTTGGCTATATGGATGCATCTCTCACATATATTTGAACTTGTTGGGAGGAGGAGAGGGTTGTCTGTGTACATGAGGTGGTTGTAACATTGCCTCAAGATTCCCAGATTCACCAGCTGGACTGGAGAGGAAACCAGCAACTGACCTTTGGACATTCTATAATAGTATAAGGAACTCCTTTTTAACTGAATCAAGAAGGACCAATAGGGGACAAGGTACTCAAAGGGAGTATATGAGGATGTAGTGCTTTTAGTTTATTAGTGCTAAATTATAAAATTGCTTATATGAGCTAGTGTAGGGCTTTAGATTGAGAATAGGGTGTTTAATTTGAGAGATAGAGCCATTCTAAGGGAAAAAGTGAAGAGTAGACTTTGTGGGTGACATCACAGGTATAGTTACCTGGAGCGCAGAGTGGGTAAATGAGTGATATGCTGGATGACAAGGGTAAAGGCCAGTGGAAATAGTGGCTTCTCATTGGGAAGCAGTAATACCCACTGCCATGACAGCATGCAAACAAAGACACACCCACACACTCAGGGATTCACAGACACAGTAACACATACTCACACACACACACACACACACACACACACACACACACACACACACACAGTTGCCAGTATCCAGATGAGAACCCCTGCCTATGTGCATATCATCATTATAGTACTATGCAATTACAAGACGCACCACAGAGATTACACATGTACAGGTAGCTGGAATGGCCTAAGATTGAGGACATCGACAGGGATACTACAGTGCAGTGAGTGTATGTGGGGAGGGGGGGTCCATCAGTAGGCTATGTAACAACAGGTCACACCCCAGGGAGTCCATGTTAACAGGCAGTTAGTATGCCCATCTACAATTGATGATATCAACAGGGATGCTAGATTGCTTTGAGTGGATGGGGGGAGGGGGCATTAACATTTCACTATGGTAAAATACAGCCTCATTCCAGGAACTGGACAGCCATACACATGGACAGCCATACACACACACACACACACACACACACACACACACACACACACACACACACACACACACACACACGCACACACACGCACACACACACTGGCATTCACAAAGATAGACACCTATATCACACACATACACTTCACTCTGTACTGGTGTCAACAACAGTGTTCAGGAGAGTGGGGGAGTGATAACATGTGGGATGTATTCCCAAACATACGTGACATATATGGACACACACCCACACGTGCCAGTACTGTGAAACAAACCACTGCCTATCTCATGATAGGTACTACAGAAGTACAGCACTATCACATCTGGTACACTGCTTACTGACTCTTTCCTTTGACAACTGTGCTGATATATGCACAATATATGCACAGGGGAGGTATTACTGTTACAGGTGTCATGAGGTTTGCCTTCAGTGTCACCCTTACAGCATTCTACATTGTCTGTCTTCCACTTCAGTTAACAAAACCTGACCATAGCAGCTACACAGTTTATTGTAGGACTGGTTGTAACACACCAGTGAGCTGTCCTCAGTAATCATTCATCTGCAAAGAAGCCTCACCACTTAGTAGTCATGTCCAAACATCTGTCCATATCTCATGTACGGCTTACTGTACTTAGACCATATCACCATATACAGTTGGTAATTTTGAGGCTGTATTCCAACAGCATGATGTACTAAGTCAACAGTCACCTTCAGACATCAGACACTGCACACACATGGAATCTACACAAACAGCAATACATGTACACATATGCAGTCTACATCAGTATGTGCACAAGCAGGTCAAGAAGATAAATTCCACACCTTCTCCACGCCATGTGTGAAACATAGCCAAGCATTGCATCATAGTGGATGTTGTATTCATGTACTGGTAGGACGCCACCACTTTCACTGAGTAGCCAAGTGTATATATATTACAACAGCACATAACAGCATGACACACACAGCGTTATTCAATGTCATGCTCCTACAAAATGTTACTTGACAGTGCCATGGTGAAGCCAGGGCACTGTAATGGTCAACAGTGAGCACATCATATTTGCCACACACATCTCATGTGTACTGGAAGAGTGCCAGCAATGTGCTCTGTTAGAGCTAGACAGTACACTCATTCAAGCATGTGCAAGGTCTGTGGCTTGTAAACATCTCACCCCAGCATGTACTGGCTATTGTGGTACTAAGGCTAATGTCCAGAAAGCACACAGCATGCATGGCTTGCAATTGTTGACATGGTGTATATGTAGGAGTTGTGGCCACACATGTCTGTACATGTCATGAACATATCACCTGTGACTACTCAGGAACATACAGGGCAGAGCTGGATTTCCATGAGTCTGTCAATACAGGCCTTGTGTAGATCCTATGGTCCTGTTATTTGGGTATGTTTGTAGGCATTGCATTAGGTGGACATGTCTAAAGACATACATGCCACATAGGGTGTTGTATGATGTGATAGGTGTCATGGGTGACTAGTAGAGTGGGGATATTGCCACTGTCAACATATATATTGAGCCTTATGTACTGTTAGCATGCTATCTGCCATGTACATGTGTCTAATGACTGTAGTCACCTGTATGTAGAAAGGTAAAGTAAAGCTATGGTAATGTAATTTATGTTGTATGAGTGTGGGATGTACATATCCAGGGCAGGTACGGTTAGGTCATATACAATCATGAGGGTGTTGTTTACTGGTGTACAGCCACAGTCGACCGTGTTAATGCTGACAACATCCAAGGGACCCTGGTATGCGTACAACTGAGCTGGTTGCAAACAGTGGTATTACTGCATTGCATAACATATTATGCAGCTGTATCTGTACATGGGTACTTTGCATAGTTGATGTAGGCCTAGGTACAGTCCACCAATCGAGGGTTATCTGGTGGTCTACCATACTATGTCATACCACATATGGATGTGTGTTGGTAGTCTGGAAACAAGGTGGTGGATGTATATGAGGATACAACCTAGAATGCAGCATTTGCCACTGTCATCTGTACCTGACTCTTCTGTGATGCATTATGTCGGAGTAGTGGTCTTTACTTGTGAGTAGCCTTTATGAATATGTGTACACCACCACCTGGAATGGTTGATACCACTGTTATGGCCCACATGTCTGGATCTGAGTTATATGGTGGTAGTGCAATTGTGCACTACAGAGCCTTCAGCCAGGTGTTCCTCACTGCATAGATGTCAGTATTCCCCACTGTAGGTTCTACATTGAGCAAATGGCTTACTAAAGCCACACATCTAGCACAGGGTTAGCATAAGCATCCAATGCAATTGTCATGTAGGTGTCAGGGTGTTACTTCTGTGTGTAGGACATTTGCCTTGGAATGCGACTATATGGGTAAATGCGACCTAGGTATTATCCACACACACACGTGTAACATGGATGCATGTGCTCTGTGTTGAAGGCTCGTTGTTCGGTCATGGCAGCCCAGAATGACAGACACTGGACAACCTCATAATAACAGCAGGGCATTGGCTCATTGTTTTGGTCTAGCAATTACCACCCATACCATGACATCACTGCGAGTGACATTAATGTGCTTGGTAACAAATGCCTCATGTAAGGTGATGGACAGTGGCAGAACTTGTGTATATGACCAATGTGAGATATATGTAGGGTAGCAGTCTTGCTAATAATGACAACTACTAACACAGCCAGGAGAGGTCATCTTGACACCTGCACCTCAGTACCATTACACAAGGTGGCTCACACATTATGCTTGCACATGCCACTGTTCTATGTATAATGCCACTGTCCACAACCTGCTATCAATGTATGCCTTTCAGGGCAGCAAGGTGTGTGACACATGCTGTAGGTAGCATCTGCCTGTGTGACCCAGGTAACCTATTGTCTATCACGTTTATACATGCATGAATGTGTAAATGTAACATATATATATATATATATATATGTCAGTACCTCATGTACATGTATGCATGTGTATCACACAGCACAGACACAGATATATCATTTACAGGCCGCATACTGGTTTCAGGTAGCAAACCAGTATGATGTGCATGTATACTGACAGATCAGATGTACCTAGCTGTAAACCTGTGTGTTTACAATAGGAGTCCATTACAATGTGTTCTGTACATGTAAGTGTTTGAGCATGCACACTGTGGCCTTCAGTGGCTAGAATCCGAGTGCATCCCAAAACAGCCATGTGCTACTAAGTGTATGTGTACCCACTGCCACCTTGTGTAATTTGAGTCAGTGCATCCAAATAAGCCCTTTGTTTCTAAGTGTATAAGCATCCGCACTGTAACCCTGTATAGTGATAGTAGTTGTCCATTCCGCAGATGACCATACTCCAGTTCAGGTTCCTGTTGTGCTACAACTATACCTCTCAGGCCTACCTGCGGATGATGTGTCTTGTTTGAGCATACAGGTTTTAATGGACACCTACTTTAAACAGACAGGTTTACAGTTATGTACTTCATAACTGTCAGTCTCCCTGTTGTTGTCCTCAATTGTAGAAGGGCAGTCTGACTGCCTTAGAATGTGTAATCTATGTGGCGCATCTCGTAACTGCGTAGTACTGTAATAGGATCTTTAGATAGGCAGGAGTTCTGATCCCACCACTGGCAACGGTGTTTGTATGTGTCAGCAAATGGCTGAGTGTGTTTGTGTGTGAGTCTCAGCAAATGCCTGAGTGTGTGTGTCAGCAAGTGGTTGTGTATTTGTGTCTGCATCCTGTCATGGCAGCAGGTTTTGCTGCATTCCAAAGTGATACCTCCTTTTGTACTGGCCTTTATCCTTGTCAACCACTAATCCTCTCTCTTCTGTCCTCCCCACTGCAAGTAATCGGTCCTGTGATGTCACCCAGCTCAGAAGTGGAATCAGTAAGTGTAATTGTATGTGTTCTGTGGCACATACCCCAACTGCATACCACTGTTCTAGTTACCTTTACATAGGCAAGACGTGTATGCACAATACTGGAAAGTGTGTGAATGTTTGTGTGTGTGACCACCCTGTAGCCAGGCATACACATATGTAATATCTTTTAGCACACCATGGTAGCCATCTGTGGAGACCAGTGTCTACAAAGTGTTACATAGTTAGGAATGGGAAAGAATACACAGTCAACCACGACTACAGTTGGGTATGTTATTTTCTTGTGCCACTGTCAAGCAGTGACACAGAAGTGGTCGCTGGCGTGTAGGTTCATACCCATCATTCCCCCACCCTAACTCCACAATCCCCAGGGTAGATTACATTAGCCATCATTCCCCACCCCAAACTCCACATACACAACAACCATCCCTTCTCTGGTGAACTGCTTATGATTTAAATGTTATAACACAAGAGATGCCTCTGTTTTGTGTACACGTCAGTTCCTTTGGAACCCTTCTGTGTCACAAAGGGTGTTCAGACGTCTGTGTGTGTGTGTATGTATATATATATATATATATATATATATATATATATATATATATATAGATATATATATATATATATATATATATATGGCTGTATCTGTGTATATATATATATATATATATATATATATATATATATATATATGTGTGTGTGTGTGTGTGTGTGTGTGCACATCTTGTAGGTGCAGATATATATCTACACATATATATATATATATATATATATATATATATATATATATATATATATATATGTAGTTATGACAGTTGTACAGATGTAGACTTGTCTTTGTTGTTTCACAGAGTACAGTACATTCAAGGGAACTGTACATATGTACACAAAGGGACTGTCCCATTTGTTTTCAGTACTGTGGAATACCTGTAGTAGGATGTGCATTATAGACTCCATGCAACATGTGTACAACCCAGATGGCTTAGTGGTAAGTCTAGTAACCTCAGTGTGCATGATCCAGGGTTCAAGACCTGCAAGCCTTGTTAATACTGTCAATTAAGACTGCATACGACAGTTGTAAGCAGGTGTAAATGTGTTTTTGTGACAGTAAGCAGTGCGTACATGCAGGTAACAGACATGTACAACCCACAGTACACTTGGAATGCCCTTCTGTGGCAATCCTGCTGATGTCACCCACCTACGAATACACCTCTTGTACTGCTGTAACCCAGTAATCTCCATGACGTATGCTGTAACTGTGTAATGCTGTAGTGTGTTAAACTAGTTTGGTTGGTGTTCTAATCCCAGACAAGTCAACTGTGAGTCTGCCTGTGAAAAAAACAATGCTCTTAGAGTATGCACACTCTTTATAACCCACATGACTACCTTTGGCAATCCTGCTGATGTCACCCACCTAGAAATACACCTCTAGGACTGCTGTAACCCAGTATTCTCCGTAGCATGTGCTGCAACTGAGTATTGCTGTAGTGTGATAAACTAGTTAGGTAGGGGTTTCATTCCAAGAGAGGCCAACTGTGTGTGTGTCTCTCTGTCTGCCTGAGACAAGAATAATGTTTTTAGAGTATGCACACTCTTTACAATTCACATGACCACCTTTGGCAATCCTGCTGATGTCACCCACCTAGACATACACCTCTAGGATTGCTGTATTCAGTAATCGCTGTAGCGTGTGCTGTAACTGCATAATGCTGTAGTGTGATACACTAGTTGGGTAGGGGTTCTATTCCAGGACATGGCAGGTGTGTGTGTATGTTTGACTGTCAGAGCCTGTGTGGAGGTGGTTGTGAGTGTCTAACCACTGGACATGTTGGGGAGTGGATTTTGTAGTTTTCCTATATGGAGTCCATCTTATATGTCACAATGCCCCCCTCATGAGGAGTACAGATGTCAGTCAGCCAAGGGACTGTGTTGGCAAGCCATAACCCTCCATCTAGCAAAAGGCATGGTGAACAAAGTATGCAACCCTACTATTACCCGGAATATGTCCTGAACCCATGTGTCATACACAAGCACTTGCCCAGAATATCCCGCTATGTTGCTAGTACCCTGCACATTGATGGCAGATAGTAGGCATGGTGTGATTGCAGTGGGCTGCATAGGGCATGTCACCCTGTACAGCAGTACAATAGGCACATAATTGCAGACAATGTGCCTTCACTATGTTCCCCACTGGATGCCTGCAACATATGTGGTGCCATCAAATGTGATCCACAGAGGCCATACAATACCTCACACATGTTCCCTGTATGGAATGATGCCACTGACACCAGGGAATACCTTTATCATGCTATCAATGCAGGTGCAGGGTCAACCTGCTGACTATAAGCAGGTTCTGCCACACCAGGCCAGTATTGGCATATCAGAGGATAACAGTCTGTGTACACAACATGTGCCAGCCAAACCAGGTACACCTGTACATGTCACTGTACATTATTGTGGGACATGCACATCCCAGGCAATGACCATGTCAAGGACTATCAAACACAGACATGGCATGCATTGCAAAGCTATAGCCATACACAATGGTAACCAGGATGTCAGGACAGTTCATACAATACCCATCTGTGTGGGACATTGCAGACATTATACCCCTGTATAACACTGCACACCATTGTCGGGTGGTGTGATGCCAAGGACTACCTCTCACCCAGCCTTGTACAGCCATCTTACACAGCCAACCACTACACACCCATGAAGCAATGCACACATACATGTCAGTACTGGCACCTTGAGTCTGTGTGTGGGGTATGATGCTCCCAACCACAGTCACTCCCAGTATAACTCCCATTGGCATACCGACAGATGTCAAACACGTTCACATGCCCTATCCCATAGAACCTCCGGATATCCCCTGTGGTGCATGTAGTACCTGTGCATTACTGCAGTGTGGCAAACTAAGTAGTTTGGGAGTGTATTTGTGGGCCTGGCAAAGAGTGTCAATGTGAGTCCATTAGAGAGTGTGGTTGTGTTGACAATACATTCGTTCATGTGGACAGCCATGTGTGCTACACCTGATATATGTCTACTATATCTCTGTTGCAGATGTCCCTCACCAACACACATATATGTTCTTACAGAACACCAACATGTCAGTTTATGGGCACATGGAGTAACTGCATGCACTTGTAATAGTAATGACTAGTCAGTCAGGGGTTTGAACCCCTGTACTGGTAGGTGTGTGACAGACGATCCTTAGTTTTAGTTTCCAAGCCCTTCTGTGATGTACTTTGCTTCTGTCTGTCCCTCCCACACACTCTCTGGTGGATGTGGAGGTGTACATTTGCTTAGCAGAAGCTTGTGTATTGTAAGTGATGGTCATGATCAGGTGATGGCCTCTGCACCTATTGCAGTCCTCCTCTAACTGAATGCATGTGGAACAGCTGTGATGATGTTCCCATAGCGATTCATATGAAAAACACAGTACAATATCTAGGAACATCATGTTGGTGTTTGCCCATGACAGTCGATGTGAGTGGTATCTGGATCTGGTATTTGGTAAACAACATCACAGATGATATCTTTGTTTGGAGGGTGATGTGCCAGACATGACTACAGCATGTAAGTGTAGGTATGCTTCACTGAGACTACTGCCTGTTTAACAAGTTGTGTGTGGTAATGGCTATTCTGCATGTTTTTAAATTGACAAGACAGTGCTCTGTTTTTGAAGGTTCCCATCTGTAGGGCCATCTGTGGACTGGTCAGTGTGTGGAACTGTTTGTTTCCTGTGTTACTCACTGAACACACATATGTGAACAGCTGGAGCATAGTGTGAGGACTGCAGCCAGTACATGATGATAGTGATGAGTTATTGCCATTGCATCCCTGACTGGACATATGTCACATTAAACAGTGGTATGATAGACATTGTCTGGGGTTCTCAGTGACATGCCAATAATGGGCCACTGTTCATAGCTGCAGTCACAAGTCTTCTACACTTTGTACAGATGTCATGCAGTATATATGCATGTGTTGTGCTCCTTCTGCAAATGTATACCATCTGTTGTGTTGGGTTGATGGTCATATCTATGCATACTGTTGTAAGTAATCCTGAATGCTGTTGACTATTACTAAGCCATATCTGTGTTTAAACTGCAACGTCATAGGCTGTATGGGTTTGGAGGTCCTGGCAGAACCTCCTGTCCCACTTCAGCTGGCCATGGCACAGGGCACCAGCACATCTGGGGCCCAGCCTTCGACCTCCATCTCTATTGGCTCTGCATCACCTTCTGGTGGTACCGCCACTGAGGATGGGGCTTGTCCCCCCTGGGAGCAGGTCCAGACAGGAACATGTACGCTGTCGTACAGTCCCAGACGTGGTGCGTAGGGGGCTCAATAAGGGTTTTGAGGCCAGATACGCCAGCTCAAGGGCAGAGTGTCACATTTACAGGGTGAGTCTGCCCCTCCTAGACAGCCCCCAGCACTGCCACCTTTGCAGCTGTTTTGGTGCAGTGGTGGCTGCCCATGGCTGGGGACCTCCGTCCCACTCTTTCTATCTGGGGGCTCAGGGGCTTGTGAATGCTGAACACCCCTCCCCGTCCGAGGTGTTTCCCCCCACATGTGTCATATACCAACCCTGTATGCTGTCTTGTCTGTCATCCTACCCTACCTATCCTCCACGAGCATACCTACTCTCCTTCCCCCACATCCCACTCTCACCCTACGAAAATAAAAGGCCAATCGGTTCCTAGAACAACATTTGCCCCATACATACCTGTCCATTTCACACACGTGTCCACTGGACACATGTAACCTTTTAACATGCATCACAACATACTCCAGTTGTCCTTATCCCTGTCTCTCAGGCACACGTTCCAAGTATGCACATGACTCCTAAATGTTCCAGGTACACATGATGCAGACAACCCCATTGTACACACCAAGTGTCGATGATCAATGTGTCCTGTCCAGAGTTTGATTCATATTATTGTTAAACAAACATTGGTGACATGAGCGACCAAAAGAATACTATTCACAATTTTTGGGTTGTCCCACATGGGACACGCATGTGTTTATGTCAAGATTAGACTCTATACTTCATTACATCCTTACTCCTGTTAACATGACACTACAATAAATTAATAAGTATGATTATGCGGTAACACACACGTTACACATGAGAGCCTAATTATGTACGTGTTCGATGTATTACTTTTAGAAATAGACCGGTTTAGTAATTGGCATTGCCGTAGCAGGCAGATCACAGGAATGATTCCATGTGTGGAAAAGTCCTCACATTTGATTATTTTTAGCACAGCACTGACTTCGGACATTGTACACACTTCTGCGTTTTAGCAGTTTCATCCCGTCCCTCTTCTGCACAACCTATTATTCTATCTACTGTCGAGGATTGTAAGGGCACGTTCATGTTATTTATGTCTGCAAATGGAATGAATGTGTTACAGAGAATGTACTTCTACATATTGATGTCTGCATGTGTGTATGCATATTTACTTATAACAAACTCACTGACCTCCATGGGGTGGTCTAATTAGAACGATCCCATCCAACCCTGGCACGCCTGGCTCCATAATGTCATACCCATAGTTCCTCCACCCCACCCATGTTCAAAATACATGCATACCATCCATTGTCCACTTGTTATCGCAGCCATGACACACCTCCACACATTACCCTCTCCCGAACATTAGGGGCCCTACACGTATGTTGCCCCAACCCATGTATTCTCAGGCTCTCCCACCATTTAGTCCTAGAACATACCTGCCCTTGTTTGTGTAATGGTCAGATAGCCAATCATCCTATCAATTTTTGGGTAGTCCCACCAGGGACTACCCTCTGTGTGTAAAGTAGACTTAGCAAATCAACAATATTACTACCACTGGTAATATCCTGCCTGTGGTTTGAGAAGCAGTGCTTTGCTCACTCCTGCCCAGCTGGATATGACATACACTGACAGCACTATATAATATTGGGGTTGCTGTTGATTCCCTTCTCATTCCTTTTGTATACTTTATTGTTACATCATTCTTTCTTCATAGATAGATATATCTATCTATATATATATATATATATATATATATATATATATATATATATATATATATATATATATATATCTGTATATACTTATATACATTTCCTATGCTGGGCACTGCTTAAACCTGCGCAAGTGCACTCAGACTTGCTTACTGGTACTTATATGTGTTTACTGCTGCTTATTTGTGCTTACACCTGCTTACTAATAACTTATTCATTATGACAGTGCCACTTTGCTTGAATGATATTTAAGTTAAATATCTCATGTGATACTCTTATGTTGGTTTTATGGCAACATTCATTCCACATGGAAAATGATATGTGCTATTGTTGGGTTCGAACCGTGAATGCCTGCTTGTTAGGTGGATGCTCTAAATACTACACTATTGACACTTACTTTGATTCTGCATGTTTTTCTCTATTTGAATGAATATGATGTGTAAGCTATGCTTGGCGGAGTGCAGCGACATGCAGACATGCTGGGCTTTGCTTACACCTTCAATATTGTAGCAATTCAAATGTATAATAGGGACACGGGGAATCTAATTGTGAAAGTTCTAGGGACAGGGCTCAACATTTCACTACGTGCTTGTGTGTTTACTACTTTGATTTTATTTCACTGTTCGTAGCTTAGCATACATTTCGGTATCCATGGACACTGAATTACTGACTTACTATTAGGGGCAGGCTCTACCAGTAGGCATAGTAGGTTTTGCAAGTGTCGGGGCATGTTTACACCTCCGTAGAGCACTTGTACACGCCCCCTGCACTCGCACACATTTCCTGTGCACGTCGAGGGTGCAGAGGCGTGCCCTCATACATATTCATATGGCGCTGCTGCGCCATCTGTAGAGAGGATGCTTGGCACAAGGCTAAAACCGTCCTTGCACCAAGCTTCTTGAATCCCAGGGGGCTGTGTTGTGGCGGTACAGCTCAAGAACACTGTGGAGGTGCTCTTGAGGTAGAATCCAAAATGACAACATAGGTAACCTACAAACATTTGACCAAAATCAGTTTGGGTTGTCAGGGCAGGTCTTGCCTACTCACCCTTTTGGACTTTTTCAAGAAGGTCTCCAAAGCAATGGACAAGAGCAGCATGGTGCATACTGCCTACCTTGACCTGGTCATGGCATTTTTCATAATATTCCATTTGGACATCGTGGAAAAGGTCATTAAACTAGCTATAAACTTCTACAACACCCATTGGATAGCCAGCTGGCTTACAGACAAGAAACCATAAGTTAGAATGGGGGATCTTTCCACCACAAAATGTCAAATAACAAATGCTGTGTCTCAGGGATCAGTGCTGGGGTCCCTCTTGTTCTACTTCTCTGAGGTCAGAGCTAACATCAAGGGCCTCTGCCTGTCGAAGTCGGCAGGAGATTTCAAATTGGGTGCAGTCATTGAATCCCCCAAGACACAAATATCCTCCAGGAAGGCCTGACACAGACTAATAACTTGTGCCAGAGTTATTTTCTAAAACATGATGCTAAAAAGTACATCATAGTATCTTTCAGAAACACTACCAGCCCAGCAAACTACTACACTGACAATACATCCCTAAGAGTAGACTCTGTATTGAGGGCTTTGGGAATGCATGCAGACAGTGATTTGGCATTTGACCATCATGTGTTGGCTGTAATGAGGAAATATTCTATGTTGCACAGCTTATAAGCAGGGGTATCGCATCTAGATTGAAACATGCCATTGTTCTATTAGAGTCTGCTGTCATAAGACCAGTGATTGAGTACTATGCCCCCTTCGATATGTACTTGGAAAGACATATGCAACAACTGGAGCATCCTCAGTGATTCCTCACAAAAAGAATACATGGTGTGGAAAATAAGTCCTATGCAGACAACTTCAAAGCCTTGTCCTTATATTTGGTCTCTTACAGGGTGCTGAGAGGTGACCTATGCCTGGCCTACAAAGGATCCACTGATCCAGGTGTAATGGACATGCTGCACATCTGCAAATAACACCAGTAACACCCAATCCCGGGACCTAAATCTTGCCTGAAGTATAAATAGGACATGCTGGATGGACAGTTTTTTTTTTCTGAGGCTCCCCCTTCTCTGGAACAGGCTTCCCATTCATGTGAAGCAGAGCTCATCCCTGCACTTATTCGAGTAAGACCATAAATATACCCCTGGTCTGGCATCACTGTCTCTGTTAGACAGAAGAAGCTTGTAAATGGGTAGCCCATGCTCAAGTATATATACCCCCATAAAACCCTTGGCAACATAAACTTATAACATTTTACTGGGAAGTGTGAGTAGCATTAAAAATGTTCCTTTGAGTGAATACCATAGTTTTCTACTAGGATACTATTATATTTTGACTTGATTTATTCACACTGTGAGGTGAATTGCAGTTTTTCAAGTGATACAGTCATTTAAAAATTAGTGGAGAGCAGAAATGAAAGTACTTTAGTTCATATGTCCATGAATAAGTACTAAGCATTCAATCTACTGAAGATTACAAGCCTAGGCAATGAACCATGTTCAAAAGTTCCTCCAGCTTCATGGAGAATGATACAAGATAGACTAAGGGGAAAATACGTTGAAGGTGGCAGGAATGTTACTTTGCTTAATATGTAGTGAACATTTGTAACAGAAGTGCGAGATATGTTGGAATATTAGTCTATCACAGCAATATGTCTTATTCATCTGATGATGAAGGTTTAGCTCCTTTAACCAGGTATTTGAGGAGCCATTTATTCTGCAAAGAAAGAGGAAGTCAAAGAGAGTTGGATCTTTCATGGCTTGAAAAGATAAGCACAGGTCACCAGGGAAAAAGGTTTGAGAGACTGCATACTGAGAGAAAGAGAGAGAGAGATCTGCCAATCTGTCCAGATAACTGCATGCCTAGAGCTGACTGATCTTTTAGTATGTAGTCTCTGGGATCTCTCAAGCTGCATGATAAGCTCAGGCAAATACATGCCAAAGGGGCATCATATTCAATAGGGGGTCTGATGAGAAATGAGTAAAGAAGGGATTAAGACTTCCTTAGATCATGAGGAAATGCCTTTGGAAATTAGATGAACCAGGTAGAATGCTTTTAAACTACACCAGAGACATGATGGACAAAAGATTGCGAATTACCAAGAGAAGCACCTCTATATTGAACCAATGATTTACATAGTCAAACTGATATAGGAGCAATTGTAAGGGTGAAGAATATCACATAACAACACCCAATTTCAGCCATCATCAGACTTAGGCATCTATAGGTTAGGAGTACTTACAAGAAAATCTCAGAAATAGAAGGTGAATAGGAGTGGAGCCAACACTGAGCCTTGTGGTACATGACTGGTATTTTCTTTTCTTTCAGGAGTTGCTCCTGCTACAAGAGGCCTGCGAGATAGTTAGCTATCCATGAAACAACATATGGATTAATATTTACATTTACAAGTTTGTCAATAATGTTAGCATGGTGAATAGTGTTACAGGCCTTCTGCACATCCAGGTATCCTGCGTGTACTGCATAGCTCCAATCCTCTACTTCAGAATTGTTTTCAAAGAAATTAATGAGGCTAAAGAGGCAGAACCTGTCTTTGGCAAGCCAAACTGATGGGAGTCGACAGTTAAGAGATTTTAAGAGATGTTGAATGTCCAGATTAATGACACCTGATATACACATTCCATGCAAGTCACCTTTGTGTAACAGCATGATAGTGGCTGTTTTCCAGACTTTGGCAATATAACTAGTGGTGAGACTTAGATTAAAAAGGTTAAGTATGTGTTGAGATATGTCATATTTGTTAGTGATCATAAGGCAACCTGGTAAGTTACCATGACCCATGGATGAAGCAATCTTAACTTTGAGAGGGATGAGAAGACTTGATGTAAAGTCATTATAAGGGTGCCTAGCAATGTGTAATCTGTGAAATAGCTGTTACTACGCATGTAGTACAGTTTGCACTAAATTTGTCAGTTAGTATAGATCATTATGTGTAATGTTCCCACAGAACCACTGTAGCTAGATAGCCCGTGCACGTAAGTACTGAGCACGTGTGAGAACAGTGCCATTTTGCACAGTTAGCCAAAGTGAATGCAGGCATGAATGGAGATGCACATGAGAGTGTGTTTGAAGTAATGTGTGAATCAGTTAGCTTAAATATATGTTCCAGTTGCAGTTCCTGACAATTATTATATACAATAAATATCTTGAACCCATGCACCACTTTATCATCTCTTTTGAATGCATGAGACACGCAAGAGTTAGGATATTAGCTATTGCCTTTGGAGCAAAATAAGCAATATTGTTCTGGACTACCTATGATCATTACTGTCATGACATAGTTAAAGAAAGATTTGTAAGTAGTTTTGGTGTCAGTGAGTATGTGTAGCTCATATTCAGCTTTGTGCTTCCTAAGATTTCCCTTAAGTTCTTTTCTAGTTTGTTTAAACGTGTTCTTAAGGTAGGCAGAATAAGACCTCTTAAAAGTGTTAAGTAATTTCTTTCTCTTGTATAGTTTGTTTACATGGGTACTCCACCACAAGGGTTTGTTTATACATTTCTCATTATATTTAATGAGTACTGCCTTATCAGTATAACTATATAAGTGGGAGGAGAGTAAAAATAAATAAATAAATGCATAATCCACTGTGCTTACTACACTAAATGCATTTATCTGCTCATTATTCACTAATATAGGTATGTGAGTATGTTAACTGACAACACAACTCTCATTGCTGATCACACAATTTAAAATCTGCAATGATAAATATTTTATAAGGTAAAGGTCAAACCTACAACATACAGCTCTACTCAGCAGATTAATGCAAATTGTTCAGGCAACTGTGATTGACAATGGCTACGTTTTCACAATATATACAGCTTCCACCAAATAAAGTGTCACAATACAGACTTTAAAGTTGAATTATGGGCATCAAATAAGTAAGTAGCATTTGCCTTCAGAGTTACCATAAATGTACACTGTGGTCTAACTTTGTACTGAACACCTACTACACCGATACAAGTACAAACAATGGCTGCCCAGTATATTACCTAACTCAGTCTGAGCCCAGTGCCTTCCATGCAGTCTTACCAACAGTAAATGAAACTTGACCAAGATAATTTTGCATATAAATACATATATATAAAACATTTTCCATGAGTTCCTAATATCTGTTCAGCACTAACACCACCTTCACTGACATCACAGTAACATTGTGCCATCATGTAGACCAGTTTGGCACATTAAGAACGCAGTTGTAGAATATCCTTAAAATAAATCAATGTTATGCTGGCACCAGGAAGACCAGCCTGGCAAACCAAAAATGCAATTATAGATTATGTTTAAAGTAAGACATATCATAAATATTTCTACGGCAGAAATGTTTTAATTCTAAACTCTTCAAAAGAAGAAGACTGCAGCTAATTCTACACCAGTGCAATACACATAGCCTTAAAATAATAAATAATTTAGTAGTAACAAACATTTAATAAATAAAATTGAAGGATATAGAACTAAGTAACACACTTTTTTAAAATGATATTAAAACAGCTATACATTTACACAATGAAATTTAAAATAAATGTTTTTATATAGAGGGATGACACATGGAATAACTCTAACAACTCATCTGTCCCCGACTGCAGGTTTACTGAATTCAAACTATCTATGACTTGTAAACTCAAACAACAGATGCACAGTATCACAGACAAATGATTTCCAGGCTTGAGCTTTTGTCCTGCTACTACAGTCCACTCTGTACACTTCGAAGAAATTCAAAATCTGTCTTTTACACTTGTCCTCTCTATTTAAAAGTGTGCCAGGTTTTGCATTTCCTGATTTGCTTTAATTTTGTTGTAAAGTTTCATGTTTTCTCAGCCATGTAACTTTGTGAAGGATGAAAGGTAGAGTCCAAATAAGGTGATGCATCCTTTGACCTGAATAAACGTTTCAAGGAAAGCTAAGCTTTTGGAATTGCAGATATGTTTAGATTTGAGAAGCTAATGTCACATTTTAACAACTTTTGTTGTATATATATATATATATATATATATATATATATATATATATATATATATATATATGCATTTTTACATTTTACAGAAATAATATTGCACTCTTCTCTCAACCTACCACAACAACAAAACAATGTCATAGGCAGAAATACTAATATGTGTACAAATAATAAGATATATTAATGAAAAAAATAACTCTTATGACAGTGCTCTTAATAAATTCTGGATAAGGATGAGTGCTGAAAAGAGGAGCGGCTGTTTAGCCAGAGAAATAATATATTACAATAACATAGGGTGTTGACTTTACTGCTAAAGCACAAAAACTACTCTGGTGGTGTGGAATACAGGAAAAGCAATGGATATATAATATGAACATCTCATCATCTAAATGTTCATCTCAGCCAGCTGAGAAGAGCACCCCATTTCTCATCCCTCAGTACAGCTTGGATGAAAACTATCAGTTGGTGAATGGATGAATAAGAAGTCAGAATGTAAACCTAAAAACAGCCGCAGTGAGTTAGTAAGCTTCTCTGTGTTGTATATTTAACATTCCACAGAAATTTGAATTTTGCAGCTATATAACTGAAGAGAAAGACATTCAGCGCTGTAACAAAATACTGCATCATCAATCATTCATGCATCTCTTGGGTATTTGCAACTCAATTCTTAGAGAGCAAGCAATGGCTACCACTACATCAAAAAGTGTAATCACAGCAGACCATACTGTGAATGGAATGCCCAATGAGTATGAAACCAATAAAAAACCTGATGGTCAAAACTGCATTATTGTAATATTTCTTTCATTTTTATCAATCTAATAATTACATCTAGGTGGGGAGGTTCCAGCCCAGTCAAAACTGTTTGTATGTCCCGTGTTCAATGTGTTGTCATAGAAGAAGGACTAAGGTATGTAATATACTTTCCCCAGTATGAAACTAGTAGCTGACATCAACGTTTACTGGTATGAGAGTATTTCATGCATAAACAAATAAACAAAGAAATTAGGGAAGAATACAAATAAATAAATCATGAGGAAAAATATTTCCAATGCAGTTAGACTAATAATTGTTCAGTTTTATGCACGTCTATTCTATTCTATCTGTGTAAAGTAACTGAGACAATATTTTGAAGATTGTACATGTGACTGCAGAGGAGAGGGAACTCTAGTCCACATTTAACATTCACATTGTCAGCTAGAATGTGGTGTTTTGGGGAACACAGTGGTAAAAAAAGTTTTATGCTGTTTCCTTTTCTACATTGTGAGAGGCACCTGGGGAACTGCTTAGTCCTGATTTGTGGTTCACAATGTGGGATGCAATGTGGTTTCCAATGGTTACAGTTAAAAGAAAAAATGTTGTCTACATTGTAAAGCATGTCAGTACTACTGTGGGGAGGTGGTGGTCTTAACTCTGATTTGCTGTGCATGCTGTGACCTAGAATGCAATTTAACAAAGACCCACAGTTTTAAAAGGAGGACATGAAGAACAAGCAGTTGGCAGAATCTTTGGTACTGCATTTCAGTTTCATCCAGTACCTAAAGTACAATGTGATTGTCACCTAATCGACAAAGTTCTTTCGTGGACATCATTTCAAAAGAAAGACTCAGTTTGTCTTCTGTGCTTATTTTTGCATCTCTTGTTTAAATTTGTGTATCAGTATGTGTCTTGGTACTTTTCAAAGCTTGGATCAAAAAGTAGAACACTGCTGAGTTTGCATAACATTTACGACACACTTTTGTAGATCACTATTATATCGATTTCCATAGACGTCCAACATATAAATCTTTGGAACCTGAGCCTCACTAGGCATAGTACTGAACAGTGGACTGATCAAAGGTAATGCTAAGCCAAAAATCACTTTTTAAAAAAGAAGCCTGCCTTAGCTTAGCCATACTTTGGTCTACTACTAGTGTATTGTCAATATAGATACCCTTGGATTTTTCACTTGCTCAAAAGATTTGTTTAATAATTAATTAGACCCACTTGTGTATTTGCCTGTTGTCTACTAAAGTGTATCAATTTTCAATCATTTACCAAAATGCCTTGAGTTAAGCATGAAAATGCTTTTTTCTGGAGTAGTATTAAGGTACATAATGTGCTTTCCAAGTATTAAACAATATCTCAATGGAGGTATGTCGGCACTATGTAAATAAACTGATCAGAATGGTGCATAATCAGACTGAAAAATAACTTTTCCTTTGCAGGTAGACTGTCACAGTTACTTTTTGTGCTGTTGCCCCTTCCAGTTGAGTAATGCAGCTCATGTATATGGCAAATTGTGTAGGTGTTGTGAAGAAATCTCAGCCTGTACTCAGCATTCACACTTTGAAATGGAATGCAGTTTCCTGAGTATTACTGTGATAATAAAATGTTGAAGGGGAGAAATAAAAGTAACATAAGGAACTAGCAGGCAGCATAAAGTAAGGAAAATGGAAAATATCTTCAGCCAAGTCTACTTACCTAGTAAACAAATACACGCAGAATAAATGCAGTTACTAGACCGAATGCCTTCATCTGTACAGTATTCACAGAGAGAGAGAGGTAAGAAAGGTAACTATGGAAAACAGGCTATAAACCTCCCATTGTTGACTACATAATATAAAACATGCAACAGTAAATAAATGTTTGTGATGTAAAGTTCAGACTTAAAACATTTGCGTATTCTCTTTCACTAAAAGATGTTATGCAAAGTTTTCAGACAATAGCAATATTGTAAACTGAAACACTAAAGTGCATAACATAATAATCATACATAGATGAAAGAAGCTACCTGTTGTGGCAGTGTTTCTGTAGGAAGTAGGTGGGGAGAATGTTGAATAGCGAGGAGTGTATACACAGAGGAATAATACATGTCTGTTGTTTACAATAAACTATTAGGGTGTGATGACTTTCCAGTGTTATAAAAACAATCTCTACTAGGTAAGAACGATGAAAAGCAATGCACATGACATGATTGTCTTAAGGCCTTCTGAGAAAAGCACCCTTGTCTCCAACCCTCTGCACATTGTATGAAAGCTATCAGCTGCCATGTATGTGATGAAACAATAGACTGGGAATCTAGCTGGCAACAAGTGAGTTACTGTATACTGTACTACTTCCAACAACAATCTGTGTCCTGCCTAATTAGTCTGTTACCTGAAATCTGCAGCTACTTACAATGTAACCAAATGTCAATCTGTATGGCACTGAAAAAGAATACTGTAGTAGTTATTATTCATGGATCCAGTGGGTATCTGAAGCTTTTATTACTGCATCAAAAAATATATATTGTCAAAATACTCATGGAAGACTGCCCTGTAAACTGAATGCTGAAAAAGTAGAAAAACAAGACACTTTACAATGGATTTTACTCTTGGCAGACTGCACTGTGAACAGAATGCTGAAAAAGCAGAGAAACAAAATAATTTACAATGGACTTAAAACAGCATGCCTGTAATACGTCTCACCTAGTATCAACCTGAGATATACACATTATGCGGGGTTACAAATTTCAGCCATATCAAAATTGTTTACATGGCTAGTGTTCTGTTTGCTGTAATGAAGGAAGGCTTAAGGTATATAATGTGCTTTATCCACCCAGTATTAAAATGGTAACTGCAACAGAGGTTTATAGGTACTAGAGTTGTTTTGTACATAAACAAACCAGGGCAGAACATACAGAGACTACCCTGTCCTTTGCAAATGGACTGACCGGCTCACTTTTTTACATTTCTGTTATTGTTCAATTCACCTGTCCAAAGTAACTGAAGCAATATGTCGCAATTTGTGTAGCAGATGGAGAATCCTGGCTGAGATTTTGCATTTACACCATGAGTGGAATGTAATTTTCTAAGAGCTGGAGTGATAAACAAATAAATAAATAAATGTGTTGTTTTCTTCTTCACCTCTGAAATAGAGCTCAGCAATACCCTGCAAACCAGACAGATGGTGTCCTTTTTTTTTTTTTTTTTTTTTTTGTTTATAGTGAGGGGGCTTAGCTTAGCTATATCTTCACATTTCAGCTGGAATACAAAGGCCATCTTAATAATACAGAAGACAAAATACTTTATAAACTGTGTAGGTTGTGTTGGTGGGATTTTAGCCCAGACTCATTGTTCATATTGTGACCCAGAATTCAATTTCAATGTAGATTCTGATGATTTAACAGGAGGATTAAGAACCTGCATTCTGCGGCAAATTGCCCACATGCTGACTTGTTCTTAGATGATATTTTTATACTCCACTTGATTTCTTCAACACCTAAATTAATATGATTCCATGCCTTGGACAGTGTTCCATTTTTTAACACTGTTCCAAAAGAAATAGCTACCTAAAATTTGATCATTAATTCCATTTCTTGATTATTTTTGTTTTCACTGTTTAAATCTGCATGTCAGAAAGTTTCTTCTACTTTTCAGAGTCTAGATGAAAAAGTAGAACATTGCTGATTTCATATAACACTTATTGCATACTGTTTTCTTAACCATTATTATAACACTTTCCACAGAAGTTCAACAGATACACTTGTCCTTATATATGATTTTGAACTTGGTACTAACCAGACATTGGGCCAAATAATAGACAGACTAAAGACACTTGCAAGCCAAAAGAAGCATTCTGTGTTTTAACCGACCCATGGGACTACCTCTGGTTTATTCCCAATATAAATAATTGGACCTCACATTTTCACCTACTGGTTACATTTGTTTTGTAACTATTTACACATGATTGTATTTGCCTGCATAGTACTAACCTTTATTTCTTTTGTTTTATTCTAAAAAAATCAAGGGGATATGCTAGAAAGTGTTATTTTTCTGGATTGGTATACCAAGAGAAGGGTGACAAAAAGGAAATCGATTAGATTTTTTCCTCTGTTATTAACATTATTTTCTGCACATGTATACGACCACTAGAGATTTTTGTAAATAAACAGGTCAGTGCAGAACACAAATAGATCAGGAAGTAAATTCTTCTGCAGTTAGACTTACATCGTCCCTTTTGATCTATTTTACTTTTTTTCTGCATGATGCAAATTAAGTTGTACATTGTATGGGTGTTGTGGGGGGGGGGTTAATCTGAATACATCATTCACATCATCAGGTGATACCTGATTGCGGAATTGGATAAAACCGGAGTGTCCATTCAAAGTCTGAGCACAGTATTTGTAATCCTCAGAACAGGTGGACATTTAAGTGTTAACAGAGGGAATATATACTGATTATAGAATCAAAGTATCCCAGATTATTTCCTTTACTCTTGTATACAATGATCTTGAATTTAGTATATTATAAGTATCAAGGGTATAGGGGTATAGCCCTGCACATCAGGAGTATAGGAGAACCCCCCTTTTGTAAGAATGAATTAAAAGTGAGATTCCAAATTTGCTAGTTTTTGTAAGAATCACAGTTTAATTTTTAGATTATCAGGATTTCCAATATTAGTCCTCACATTTAAATGCATATTCATAAAACAGTATAAAGAATTATTAAAGGTACTACACACTAATAGAAAACTGTGTTATACTGTTTCCTTTCTTCTGCTGTAAAATTGACAGACAGTGTAAGTAACTGTTTTTCAATGCATACTTATGCACATGGGTGATGGAAAATAGATAATTTTGAGGAGAATTATAATATTTTACTTTGCACGTTGTTACAATGGAGAAACAAGAAATCATTTTATTTAATGGTCATGGAAATCAACAGCTGGCATTTTGACTCTGCCCACAATTAAAATAACACAGCCTCATGCAAACTCTTCTATGCTCAAAAGATATAAGCAAGAACACTTTGTCTGGGGCTATATTATTTTAACCATGCGTAACAGCATTAAAGCACATCAAAGCAGTTTATTAATGCAAAACCTGAAAAGAAACATGTTTTAATGAGGGGGATGTGACATTTTCCTTTGCATTTAACGAGGCCAGGGAGACAAGATACAGTATTTTAAAATAATTCTAGAAGGCAATGTTTACATCATAGTGTTGAACAGAAAAAGAGGACAAATAGATTTAATGCCACACATTGTTAATACACTAACAGAAAACTATTAAACAGAAAGGGAACAGGAAAATTATTTGGTTCAAAAATAAAGTTGAAAGCCGTATAGTATTATTCTGTGAAAACAAGCACCATTTTGTGATACCTCATTGGAAGTGAATAAAACTACATGAAAAGGCTGTATTAAAAGTATTGTACTCATAAAAACCTGTGGTGTGGTATGTATTTCTTTTCCTGTATTGCACAAGGCACTGTGAATTTAGCACTTCTTTATGCAATGCATATTAATCCACGTGTCAGTAAACATTTTCAACATGGCATTTTTCTGAATGTAGTTTATTATTGCATATGATGATGATTTTACCAGATAGAGCTGAGGCGGTTTGCTTTTCACGTTATAATGATACTGAAGCATGATACAACATTTTAACATGGTTGTGGAAAGTAACATTTGAAATTCTAATTATAGAAAATGCAAGCAGTTTCAATTATCTATCTATATAGTGACACCAAGCTGTGCTCTGCATGGTTAAACAGATGGAGGGGTGTGAAACCTACTTGTTGCATGGTGCAATGGGAAAGCAACAGGGTGTATTCTGTTCTGATTGGGTGTACATTAAACAACATGTAGAGGCAATGTTATTAAAGGCACTGTTCTAAAAGAAAGCTGTACTTTAATGTCAATTTCCTTTTTTGTTTTTGTGTATATTATTGTGCATGAGAATGGCAAACACATTTTCAGAGTGGACCTATGAGTATTATTTTGTACTTTATGCTGATAGGGAAGCAAGATGCAGCATTTTGAAATTATTACCACTATTTGTAATTATAGTCTTCAATATAATTGAGTCAGGAGTTGTTAGCAAGGAAGACCATTATGGTGACTTTGATTTCTAGTTTTCTCTGCAATATCTGCATCTTCATACACGTTAATGATAATGGATTGTAACCACAGAATAATAACATAACAGACACATGAATAAGCACTCATTATTATGCATTAATCCTACAGAATAATAATATAACATGTATGAATAAGCACTCATTAATATGCATTAATGTGCATAAGAAGATTCATTGAAATCACATTTATCAATATTAGAAGAGCTAGTTGAATTTTTTTATTAGTGTTTTCTGTTTTATAACAATACTAAGCAAAGAGAAAAATCAGGAAAAAAGAAACAAAACCCAAAATATGCATAGTACATGAATAAATACCTAACCATTTGGCCTGTCTTTGTAGTACATTGAAAGAGATCCCTGCCTATGACTCAAACAGCTTGGGTTCGATTAGTGCCCCATGCACAAGAGGAGCTGGGTAGAGAGGGAGAATAGTGAAGGGTTTTGACCCACATACCTCTCTGAGGGGGAGGGATGAGGGATGGACATTCAGTGAGCACACTTGTGGCTGTGATTACCTTGGTGAACATAAGGAAAATCACTGCTCATGGTTGAGGATTGGAGGGCAAGGCTACTTGCTGGCAAATACTCTTGTGGAATTGATGGACAACCAGTGTAGACAGTCCATGCTACACACATTTCCTTCCTCATGATCTGAGCATGTCCAGAGAAAGATGATACTACAAACAACCAACCCTAATGGCTGCCTAAGTGATGGACTCTCACAGTCAGCGTTTTGTCCTGATGATGAGGAAAGAATGGGCCACTGACTGAGAGGGGGATGAAGATTGGTAGTCACTTGGCTGGAAAAAATATAAAACTATGAAAAAAGGTAGGATATAATTATTATTCAAGTTGTTATTTATATACAGTCATCAGTATGACCATTCTTAACCATCTTTTTCCCATTCTTCTACATGAGACTGGGGAATTGTGTAAACCGTTGCCTACTCTATTCAATGCCACTCTCCTAGTTTCTCAGCAGTCATGCCTGACTATCACAGGTCATCTTTCACACAATTTGACATAATTGATCCATCAGTCTTTTAGCTGGATACCCTCATTTCATCTTGCCTTCTTCTCGTTTATCCCAAATCTTCTTCACCAAATTGTCTTATGTTTTCCTGCATGTGCCTGAACCACCATAATCTGTCCTCTTTAAACTTTTCTGTAATTGGATCTACTTCAGGTTTTGTTCTGATTCATCATTTTGGAGTTTGCCCACAGTACGCATCCTATCGCATCTCTCAAACACCATCTCCATCTCCTCCAGCTTCCTCAGTTGATCTGCCTTCACTCCCCAGGTTTCTGTACCAAACAATAGTACAGGCCGCAGCACTGTTTTGTCCATCTTCTACATCTCTCTCTCTCTCTCTCTCTATATATATATATATATATATGTATAAAATATAGATACATGTTTGATACCTTTGAAATATTTGCTAGGTATTGCAATCATTTAAAGATAAGCCATATTAAAATACTCTAGATACAAGTGCCATCAGACTTTTTAGGGCATTCTGATAAGGGAGATGTTTTTTCCATGTTTTATCAAAAATTTTTGAAAGTTTTACCTTTGTATTAATGTATATATAAAATGAAGTGAAAATATGATACAATATTAGGACTAAATCAACACAGTCAACAACAATGTTTACATTATATAAAGCCACATACATAAGGAACCTTTATGAGACTTATACAACTGCAAATTAAACAGGGTGGCAGTACAAAACAGATAAGAAAAACTAGCTTGTTAGTATGTTAGCTCTGACTAGAACTATGAGTACAATTTCTTTAATGTTTAATACACACGTTAAGCAACATAATGAGCTGGAATCTGTACTGGAAAAAGTATAAATACAGTTAGTTCTTAAAATCATGTTAGAATTAAAAAAATCCAGTGTTCTCTACAATTTCAATAATCATTTTTTTCAACATTTTGTAGAATGTGAAGAACTATTTTTAAATGTTATCAATGATTTGTAAGGGTTTGTGTATTTTAACCACATTTGGGAAAGCATCCTGTGACGCCCGTGCACTGGCCCAGCAATCAAGGAGCCTCAATCCTCACTACTAACACCAATGAGTGGCGTCCACATAGGGGAGGATAAGTAATACACACACAGTAAAGTACAATATCCCTTAACAGCACACAGAGATTACAGTCAGTCTGGGGCTGGTTTTTCCCTTTTTTTCCAGATCCCCAATAAGACTCCCCACTGGCACAGATATAGGATCCAGATCTCAGCCTAGTGGGCAAGCTAAAACCTGCAGCAAACTCTCTGTCCAACCAGTGCTTCATATCCCTTTCCAAGTAGCTGACACACATACACACACACTTTGAGATATGAGTCGTATACAAACACCAAGAACTTCAAAAGTGCTCAAAACGAAGGAAGCCAGGAACCAAGAAATTACTTGTAGAAAACTTTTAATAGACCACAAAAAATATTCCAAATGCCAATATGTCTCACAAGAAATATTCCAAAAAATCAATATGTCAAGCGCTTTTGCTTGGTCATTACCGAGCTTTATCAAGATAAAAACTGCTAACATTGTTCTCGTTAAATAGAACAAATAATAAATCATGTGACTTGTTAATTGAATGATGTTAAATCAATTGATCAATCTGTAACATGTGATTTAACATAATTCAATTAACAAGTCACATGATTTATTATTTGTTCTATTTAACGAGAACAATGTTAGCAGTTTTTATCTTGATAAAGCTCGGTAATGACCGAGCGAAAGCGCTTGACATATTGACTTTTTGGAATATTTCTTGTGAGACATATTGACATTTGGAATATTTTTTGTGGTCTATTAAAAGTTTTCTACAAGTAATTTCTTGGTTCCTGGCTTCCTTCGTTTTGAGCATGTTTGAAGTTCTTGGTTTTTGTGCTCTCTTCTTCGTATACAAACACACAGACACTCCTGGGGAAGGCTAGCACAGATTCTCCAGCTGTGCCCCCTTTCTGCCCAGTCTAAAAGGTAATACCACCTTCCACCACCCACTAATATCAGCTACTAAAATGGTCCTTAACAAAAGGTGTCCAATTATTACTGTGCAATATTATTATCCAAATGGTAAGTGTGACTGAACAGCAAGGCTTATTTAGGGTGGCTTGGACAGTATCACTATATACATCCAATGTACTCTATAGCTTAACTTATCTCTACACAAAACAGCCACAGTTGAAAGTTTTAAAAACATTTAATAATAAATAATAAAAACACAAGACAGTACTTCTTACTACACAGTGCTTGTCAAGGGTTCAGACACAGGAAAATGCATAAAATAATACAGTAGAATAGTTCTGACATCAGTACAGAAAACAACTGAGTAATATTCCTATTTCCTGGCTATTTCTAAAAGAGACACTGAAGTCTAAGATCCTACTTACATACAGAACACAGGCAGATACTGGTGAGTTGGATGTTCTCAAAACAAATGCAAAAAAATTTCTCTGAGTCTATCTGTCCTTAAATTGATAACACAGTACCACTGACTCATTTCAGATTACATCATTCTTAACAATTCTTTGTTTCCCCAGGCTAACAGAAACTCAGAGGTTAATGGCCATTTTGATCTTGCAGCTGGTCAGGAAGACAGAGCAATAAAATAAATTATACATGCAAATTCTAGCCATTAACTCTGGCCTCAAAACAATAGGAAGAATTCCTTCATTTATACATCTCAGTTCCACGTTTTGACATCAAACAATTATACAATGCTTGACTTAGCTTTCCTATAGCAGAGTGCACTATTGTTACATTTTTGCAGTTCCAGATTTAACCCCATTTTTCCCATTTAAGAGAACAAGCCTGTGGCTTATATTAATATTTACTAATGGCAAAATCATCTACAAAATTCTACATGGCTGAGCTGGCAGCCTTCACCTATCTTTACTCATCCCATGCCACAATATCCAAATCAAAACATGTAGAAGTTATATTGAATTTTGCTAACATGAAAAGATTTATGTACATCATAAAATTTTTCATTTTTCTTTTTGGTCATATGTACCTGAAGGGTAACTAAGGAGATCCAGAATGGGATCCAGAACCTATGGTGGGTACAGAAGATGAGGCCAAAGAAAGGGGAACCATACCTGGTGAAGCCAGAAGGAGCCAATGAGGAATTACCCTTGACTTGCACTCCATGGCTTTCTGAATTAAGTTGGTGATGAGGGAAATTGATGGAACGGCATAAAGGTGACCTGGGGACCAAAACTGGACTACATCATTTTTCAGTGATTGTCTCTGTGGAGGGATGAGAGCAAAGTAACTGGTGCATTTGTTCTTGAAGTCACAGCAAAGCTGGGCCCAGTGACTGGAAATTAATATTGCCACTGCTCTGTTGAAAGACCACTCAAAAGGCAATTTAGTTCTGCTCAATTTGTCTACTAGAATATCGGACATGCCAGGAATGTGCATTGCTACTAAAAGTGGCTCAAAGACATCACTCATTGCCAAACTCTTATGGCTTCCTGGCAAAGATGGTACGAGTGCCTTCCTCCTTGTTTGTTGATATACCAAACCACCAACATGTTGTCCATGTGAATGTGATAACATTCTGGATAGGATGTCCTGAAATGCCTGCAACATTAGGAAAAATGCCCTCAACTCCAAGACATTAATGTAAAGTTTGGCCTCTATTAATAACCACATTCCTTGAACTGTCTTCCCTTCTGAATGCTCCTCCACCCTAGAAGGAAGGAGTCTGTGGTGACTGTAGCCTGGGGAATAGGAAGATGGAAGGGCCTGCCCTGAACAACTGTCTTGAATGATATTCACCACTGAATATGATCTCTGCAGACATGAATCAGGTGAATCCTGTTGTGAAGAGGATAAAGCTTTTGTGACCATTGTAGAGCTAGTTTCCACTGTAGAACTCTCATGTGACATCTAACCAAAGGAACCAGAGTTATTTATAGAGGAGGCTATTAGTCCTAAGAGTGGCTGAACGAGTCATACTTGAGGCTGAGAATGTTTTTTTCACTTGCAGAGCTTCAGACCTTAAGGATTTAACTCATGTCAGGGGAAGTTTTGCTATATGATGCACTGTGTCTATGTGGCAGCCTATGAAATCAACTGAGATGGTGTAGCTTGCTTTTGCTGAAGTTTAATGAAATACCCAAGTGAGTTGCCAGGTAGATAAGGATGGACTGATGTTGCAATAGTAGATCATTGGAGGTAGCAGTTAGAAGCCAATAGTCTAAGTATGGTAAGACCTGGATCCCTTGTAGCCAAAGTTAAATTGTAATGACTGCCATTATCTTAGTGAATGCCCAGGAGGGCCGTGGTGAGAATGGCAATGTTCTGAACTGATAGTGATTGGCTTCCAGATGGAAAATGAGGAGGAGAGGGAGGTTGGCATAATGGTTAAGGTGTTTACCTTACAAACATAATATGCAGGTTTTGATTCTCACATGGATAATTGGCTAGGCTTGAAATTCTCTATAAGAATATTTAAAACATGTGAAAAGTTATATAAAGGATACCAGTGATTTGTTAAGACATCTTTACGATTGGCATTGTGATAATTAAATTTATGATTTTTGGATGGTTATCTTGGACACTCAGTCTTTATTTACTGTCCTTCCCAATATGTACGGCATTGATGCCATTAGAGAGTTATTACACAAACATGGACACAGTACAGGTAGACAGAGTGAAGCTATGTGTGAGTTACTGCATTTGGATCTAGAAAACTATTATTTTGTTTATGATAAGAAAATATATCAGCAAACTTCAGGTGTAGCAATGGGTATGCCCGTTGCTAACACTTATGCTAACCTGGTATTGGACAAATGGGAAAACGAGTTTGTATATAATGGACCTATGCAATATTCGATGAACGTAAGTTGTTTTAAATGTTTTGTCAATGATGTCTTTTTTATATGGCATGGTACAAGGGACGAATTGGATTCCTTTTTGGAATACGTAAATTCGACGACTGATTTCTTAAAATTTAGAATGGCTTCCTCAGTAAATACCATTAATTTCCTTGATGTTTATATCATTCATAATGGTGCTAATATACAAACTACAGTGTTTAGAAAGCTTGTCCATAAAAATACATTTTTACATTGTCGTAGTATGCATGCCCCAAAACAATAACAAAAAGGCAATTTATACATGTGAGCGGATTGAATACATAAATGGATAGTTGTCAACAACAGATGAATGAATTAAAATGTGAATTTATTATGAGGGGCTATAATGAGGCAAATTTAGATTGAGATATTAAGGACATATTAAAATTAAGGGCATCCACTGCTAAACCTTACTATGGAGAAAGGGCAACCGAAGAACCAATGGAAGAACAGGTTTTGACAAATAGAAGTGAAAAATACGATTTGTAATGACATATAATAGGGGTACAGCAAGGATAAAAAAAATTATGAGTAATAATTGGTGTATATTAAGCTCTTTATCAGAATTATGTCCTTTGATTGGTAAGAATCTTAGCTTCTCTTATTGTAATTGTTCAAGTTTAAAACAGAAATTGTGCAATAACGACATGTGTACTACTTTGGATAGAGATATGCTTAATAAAAATGTGACTGCTCCCTGTTGTAATTGCTGTTGCTGTGACTATATTAATAAGGATGTCATATTTATTCATCCTACTACTAGGAAGAAATTTATTTTTAGATGCTCAGCAATGTGCATTTCTATGAATATAGTATATTTAGCAACTTGCAAATCATATATGGCTTTCTATATAGGTAAATCAACAAGGAAATTAAAACAGAGAGTAATAGAACATAGATCAGATATTCGAAGAACTATTAATACCAATTCACTGGCCAAACATATAAATGAATGTGGACCAGACCATGTTTTTACATTCAGAGTGATAGATAAAGGGCCGGATTCACGAAGGCTTGCACGGAGTCTAAGACTAGAGTAAGACTCCATGCAGCCAACATGTCTGCTGAGCGATCCAGGAACAGCCGGCAGGGGCATGGAAGAGAGCTCCAAAAGCGACTCTTACAAGGACAGGGTTAGGTTATGCAAATTACCTCATTTGCTGCTGAAAGCTATGCAAATGAGGTAAATTTGCGATCCCGGAAACACTAACCTGTCCGAGTAAGAGTAGTGTTATTTGCAGAAATGTACTCAGTTGTCAAATGAGTATCATTCTGCAAATAGCAAAACGGAGCCATGACAGCTCCAAATAAAGGACGCATGCAGTTGAGGAATCATGCCAATGGCCAAATATATGGCCATTGGCATTTTTGTCCGTTGCAAAATAAAAAAAAAAAATTTATCTCGATCTCCTCTGTTTAAGCGTAGCGCAGCGCCGCGTAAACATGCTGCGCTCTAAAAACCAGAAAACCAAAAAAAAAGCCACAAATAGGGATTTTATTCAAAATATTAATTTGCCATGCAAGGGAATGACAGTCTGAAGACAACATGGCTACTGAGTAGAGGTTGCTAAGGGGGGAAGCTCAGTCTGAGAGATGTAACTAAGCATTAGTAGGCAATCCTATGCAAATGAGGATAAGGATAGTGAATCCCAATATTTCCTACTATGTGAACCATGTCCCTAGAGTGTAAGAGTAGGAAAAGGGGAGTAACAGAGTAGGAGATGGGTGACATCATGAGGGGGTATGTATGAAAAAGACTGTAAGCTTATTGGAGCAGAGTGGCATGTGGTTGCTGTGAGTTACTCAGGACTAAAAGAGGTGTGTCTACATTTATCTAAACTGAAATCAAGAAACTGAAGGTGTATGCCGTGGCTATCACTAAAGTTTCTTGCAAAGCTGCTTGCTCTGTGTGCTAGCGTGTGTGTGTGTAAACCCATCTAAGCCTGTGTGCGCATGGGTGTGTGCCCGTGTAAACGTGTGTAAGGCCGTCTAAACTAGTATACATGAATGTGCACCCACCTAAGCCCGTGTAAGCCTGTGTAAGCCTGTGTGCATGCATGTGAGCATGTTTGCACTTGTTTGCGCAGCGCTGTCCCCTGTGGAAACAGAAATGGGAAAAGAAAGGAAAGGAAGTAGTAGGAAGTTAACCAAGGAGAACTAGCAGAGCTGCCAGGTGAAATCAATCAGAATCAGCCAATTACACAGGCAGTACACTAGCCCAGCCCAGCACCTAAAACTCTGCAAACAACTTTCCCCCATGTTTTTTTCAGAAACACTGCAACACTGCAGTCAACAAAGAGAAGTGAAAACTTAAAAAGCTTAAACTGAGACATAAAAATATTAGGGGCTGCCATTGCTGTTATAAGGCAACATGTGCAAGATGCTGAGGGTGATGCCATTGCGAATGCTGCTGAGCAGCCCACAGTGAGGAGATGGAGAAGAGTATACAGACCCAGGGTAACCTACCAGGGGCTACATGAGCTGGAGATAGTGGAGCACTATAAAGTGGACAGAGAGCTCCTGCAGCAAATTGTTGAGCTGTGCAGGCCACGCCTCACACACAGAACCAACAGAGGGGAACCCATCCCAGTAGAAACCAAGGTATGTGTTGGCCTAATTATACTAGCAACAGGTACCTTCCAGAGACCAACTGGTGATATGATGGGGATTTCACAGGCATCAGCATCAAGGGTACTGCACCAGTTCCTGAATGCCATGTCAGCACATGTCGGTGATCATGTATATTTCCCCAATTCCCATGAGGTACTGGCCAGCAATATGCATCTCTTCCAGCAAATAGTGGAATACCCTGAGGTAGTGGGTGCAATTGACTGCACACACATACACATCAAAGCACCAGCGGGTGAGCGGGGTAGGGCCTACATTAACCGCAAAGGCTTCAACTCCATCAACTGCCAGGTCATGTGCAATGCCCAGGGCATAATACTGAATGTGTGCGCTGGCTGCCCTGGAAGGTACCACGATTCCCATATCTGGCATCTGTTGCAGCTGTACCAGACATTTTCAAATGGGGACATCCCTGACGGTCACTTAGTGGGGGATGCTGGATATGCACTGGAGCCGTGTCTGATGACACCCATCAGATATGCACACACACCTGAACAAGAACTCCATAATGAGGCACATGCACAAACACGAAATGTAATCGAGTGTATGTTTGGGATGCTCAAGTCATGGTTCCGGTGCTTGGGCACATCTGGTGAAGCCTTGCAGTACTCACCAACTACATGTACCCAAATTGTTATGGTATGTGCCATGCTACACAATATGATCCTGTGAAAACAGCTACAGCAGGAACAGCATGGGGCAGGGCCAAACAGCACCCCGCCATTGCCAAGGCCAGCACAGGCACAGCATGACTCAGAGGAGGAACAACCTGAATCTGCCCCAGTAGGCAGATGGAGGCGTGCCCAGTATGCCTTGTCCTTGGCAAAGAGGCAACGCATAGCACATACACTGGCACAGTAGGAACCCTGGAAATGATACCTCTCACTGACTCACACATAAAATAAAAGGGATGCCTAACTTGACACTACCTGTTTCCAAACATGTATAGGGAGTGTAGTATGTGCATCTGACATAGGCAGCCCTGCAGCACCACCTGAGGCATGATTGCCATGTTTTAAGCAATATAAAGCAGTGCTAAGCAGCTTTTACCAATATCTAGTATATGTAAACAAAATTGCTCGTGCAATGTTGGCCAAAGTTGAGCAAAGTCAGTTAAACATGCTCATATCTGCTTTACTGTACCTTAAGCAGTCTGGTCTGGCCAGCATGAAAATAAAAAGCATTGACAGGGCTTGAACCCAGGATACTGTGCATTGCAGTCACAGTACTGAACCACTAAGCCATGATAGCATTACAGTGGTGCAGACACAGCAGGACAATTGTACACTAATGCAAACACAAAGCAATGCTGTATCATGCCCCTAATGAGGCAAATGGGTAACCTCACCCACCTGCCTATGCAGACAGAGAACATCAGGCCAGGTGTTGTGATGTGGGTTGTGTAGGCTATGAAGTTGCAAGCTAATATATGTTGCAATGGATGCTAAGACCTGTAGTACACTAGTATGCCTCAAGCCAGTATGATAGGCAACAGTACAGACTGTAATGGTGTCCTGTACATAGCAGTGCAGGCACAGCAAATGTGTATAAGTGTCAGGTGAAACCCACATCCTATGTACACCCACTGTAACAATCCGTTGTACCCATGGTTAGAAATGTACAACGAATAGCTGCCCCCCCTGTATGTAGAAATGTTGATAGGTCTATGCAAAGTGTCTCATGGAAGCCCTGCAGGCACAGCATGATCCCTGTTGATCTATGACACAAAGGTGAGCCCTGCTGTAAAAATACACCTTGATTTACCATACACATATGGTATAAATGTATATACTGTGCATGCTCACACAGTCCAACAAATGTAATGGATTTCATTCTGCATCACACTGAAAGATCATACTGGGCATGCTCACACACTTAAACAAACAAGCAAATGTCAGGCAGGAAGATACTGAAAGGTCATACTGGGCATGCTCACATACTTAGGCTAAATACGGATGTGATGATAAGGGATCTATGGACAAATGTGTATAGTCATCTCTACTTCCAGAAACACATTCACAAAGTGGTCTGAAAATCCTGCTATGTGTACACACAAACTGCCAAGGTATGTGCATGTAGGTCAAAGGAGGTTGCCCCTACTCAGCAGTCATCAGACTTGTCAGAGACTACCACAACACACTTGCGAGGAATCTGGCTAGGCACATTCAGCAACTAGAAAGAACAATGAAGAAGCTTAACAAGAGGATTACTGGCCTCAAATAGTTGCCCCATGCAACAAGAATGAATGTAACCCAAGCTGTACTCAGTTGCATACTGTTTACGCAGGAGATCTCTGCCCAACAGACAGGTCCATGTCATGGTTACACTCAGATCTGTTCTGAGTTACAGCTCAATGGCACTAAATGTACAGAGCCAACTGATACTGGCAACATCCTGGCAGATTGGATCAGTGTTAAATTTACCCCCCTCTCACCCATGAAAGAGCACATGTCTATAATGGAAGACTGCAAAGTTGCAGACATCACGGCTGCATAGGTAAAAAACACTCTCCAAAGCCAGTATCACAGCAGCCATGGGACTAGATAACTTCCCAGGCTGTGTAGTATCTACTTCCCTGAAGTAAACATTAACATGGAAGTTCTGTGGCTACTGACATTTCCAGAGGACTGCAAACTAGGAGCCATCATTGTAAACACTAAAGATGTGTACATCCTACAAAAGGGCCTCACTGAGACAGTTGGCTGTTGTCCAAGCCATGGGCTGCAGCTCAATGCCAAAGGTGCATTATCATCACCTTTGTTAAAATCTCTGTAGCCAAGAACTACAACATAGGTAGTAGTATACCTCACACTTTAAGTGTGACAAGAGACCCTGGGTCACGGGTGGACAGTGGATACAACTGTGATAAGCACATTCCCACAATAGTCAGGAAACCCTCTTATGTGGCACACCTCATCACAAAATGTGTCTCATGCAGAAGAAAAGAGGACATTGTTCCCCTCTACTCACCACTCACTAGAACTGTAAAAGAGTACAATGCCAGTGTTGCTATGTACCTCACAGGACAACTACAACAACTGAAAAGCCAGCAGCAATACCTCACAAAGAGCATTAGTGGCCTGAAATACATGCCATACACAAACCATCGCAAAATGCTCCATCTGTACTCCCTTGCATATCGCCTACTCAGAGGTGTTCACTGCGTAACATCCAAAGCTATGTCCAACATGCAGCTGTTGGATATGATCCACGTAAAACACTCACAATCACCCTGACCTTTGGACCCAAGACGACGAGTGAAATACAAAAGGAAGTGGTGTAGCCATTTACCTTATGGATATCCACACCTCCAGGTTACTGCCACAGCATGAGGTCCTGGAGACCATGCAAGTGTAACTAACATTGGGCAAAGCTGCCCATCAGATTGTAGCTTGCTACAGATCATGTACCTTGTCTCAGGAACCTCACTCAGTATTCTGGAGAACAATGGCAAATATAAACTTCCTATCAAACACCATTATGTGAGGAGATTACAACTACCCAAACAATGAGTGAGTGAATTACTCGTATGCAACGTCCTTTGCCCAATGTGTCCTAGAGTTAAGAAACTCTAACACACTGGAACAGCTGGTCAGAATGCCCACTAGAGGTGACAACATACTGGACATGATCATCACCAACATGGGGTACCAGTGTTCCACAAGAGAGATAAACCCCTCACTGGTAATATCAGGTCATTAAGTAATCACACTGGACATCCACATCCCGACCCCACACCCAGTCAATGAAACCACTGTGAAGACATTTTCAAAAGCAAACTGCACACTTCCCAAGACCAAAGTGGAAAGTTCCAAAGCCCTCTTGCTATAGGATAATGGTATACAATCTGCCAAATCATTTATAAGTGCATCCTATGAGCATCTACAGGGACGCATGGATCGAGACATCACAAATAAAACCAAGATGCACCCCTCCAAAAATAAGAAAACAATCTGGTGGTCATTGCCCATAAATAAGCTAGACAACAAAAGGAGGAAACTAACACCTGATAGAGCCAACTTCACTAAAGGAAAGGCATCACTGATCATTATTAGGATGAAACAATGATCACTCATAAAATAATCCAAGCACAGTTTCTAAAGACAAATTGCCAAGGAATGTAAGAATAACAACCACAAAGCCTTCTGTAGCTATATCAGACATGTAGGTGTCAACTTCCAGATATGCTGTCAGCTACTGAAAAAAGTAATGACATACACCAAACCAACTTTCATTGCCCACACCCAGGGGGACAAGTGCAGTGTAAACTCCCCCCCTATCACCCCCAAAAGGGCCTGTGTCTATCACAGAAGGATACAGATACACAGACGTCACGGACATGCAGGTAAAGACAGCCCTCACCAAAGCTAAGAACATAGCATAAATGTGACTGTATGTTGTCCCAGGCTGTGTCTTACACTAGGCCCACAAGGAACTACACCCTCATCTACATTCACTGTCCAGACTCAAGCATAGCACAGGCTATGTACCCAAAGAATGGCATACACTAACAGTCATCCAGCTCCACAAAGGGTGTGCCAAAACAGAACCTGGAAACCATTGCCTAACATGTGTACTCAGCCTGGTCTACAGAGCTATTGAGCAAATCGTCATGGAACCCATACACTGAGACACTGGAGATCTCCAGACACTGGACTCTACACAACTTCACCTTGTTAAAGTCATAGCCTGGCTCCCAAACCTAGTTGACTTATTTAAAACAGTTACCATGAACATAGATGGAGGGGAAAGTAGTACACACAGCCCACCTGGACCTCACTAAGGGCTTACCACACCATTCCCCACTCCGTCATCATGGACAAGTGTACCAGCTTGAACATGAACAGCTATGTCACAGGATGGGTTGCCATGTCCAACTCTAAGCCAGTCACAAATGGCATCACACAAGTCTTGGTCCTGGGACCCAACCTGTTCAGTCGATACTGCTCAGAGGTACAGGCAAGCACGGCAGGTGTAAGGCTGAACAGCTTTGCAGATGACTGGAAACTGTGGTCCATAATTGACTGTACAGCTGACACAGACATCCTCCAGAAGTGTCTTACAGAGACAGATACCAGGTGTCAAAACAATACCCTCAAGCTGAATGGCAAAGAATGCATAGTCATCCCCTCTGGGTAATACAAAGTACCACATAGGTGGTAATCCCTCATGTACAGAGAAAGTAATTATGGCCCTGGGGACACAGGCAGATAGTAAACCTACCTTTGATGATCACGTGGCCAAAGTGTTTAGACATTCTTTCAATGTAGGCCATCTAATGTCACCTAATGTAACACACTTCGTATAGTCTGATGATGTCACCATCCTACAGATATACCTGTGGAAAAGAAAACTCACAGTTATATGTAAAGCGCGTCATGTTAATGTGTACTTCTCTAGTATCATGAAGTAATTAGGTAGGGGTTTGAGTCCAGCACTGGGCAAGTTTGTGTGTGTCCCTCTTGGGAAATAATAACCTTTTAGGAGAGTAGTGAAACACCACAAAAGTGGTAATGTAACCTTTGTCAGTTCTGATGATGTCACCATCCTACAAATATACCTGTGGAAAAGAATGCTCCCAATAATTTGTATAGTGCATCGTGATAATGCGTACTTCTCTAGTATCATTAAATAATTAGGTAGGGGTCTGAATCCTGCACTGGGCAACTGTGTGTGTGTGTGTTATCCTTGGGAAAGAACAACCTTTTAGGAGAGTAGTGAAACACCTCAAAAGTGGTAATGTAACCTTTGTCAGGTCTGATGACGTCACCATCCTACAAATATACCTGTGGAAAAGAAAGCTCCCAGTAATCTGTATAGCGTGACGTGTTAATGCGTACTCCTCTAGTATCAATAAGTAGTTAAATAGGGGTTTGAATCCTGCACCAGGCATCTGTGTGTGTTCCCCTTGGGAAAGTACAACCTTTTAAAAGAGTAGTGAAACACCTCAAAAGTGGTAATCTAACCTTTGTCAACTCTGATGATGTCAGCATCCTACAAATATACCTGTGGAAAATAAAGCTCCTAGTCATCTATATAGCGCGTCATGTTAAAGCGTATTCCTCTGGTATCATGAAGTAATTAGGTAGGAGTTTGAATCCTCTACTGGGCAACTTTGTGTGTGTTCCCTTTGGGAAGGAACAAACTTTTAGGAGAGGAGTGAAACACCTCAAAAGTGGTAATGTGACCTTTGTCAAGTCTGATGATGTCAGCATCCTACAAATATACTGTGGAAAAAAACAACTGACAGTAATGTGCATAGCACATCGTGTTAATGTGTACTCCTCTAGTATCATGAAGTAGTTAGGTAGGGGTTGAATCCTGCACTTGGTGAGTGTGTGTGTTGTATGTGTGTGACACTGTTTGTCAATGTGCTGTGGGTTTTGCTCTTACAACTGTATGACATATTAGTATGCATTGCACATGTGAGCTAGCTGTGTGGCAAATACATATACGTATATGTTACCTCAATGATTGCATGTGTGGGAACCCTGCTTTCTCCAAGAACACAGCTGTCATCCTTGCCAGACTGTGCTGCTGCTTCCCAGACCTTAGGTCACACCTGTATGCTTGTGACAAGGCCAGCCACTGCAGTGATCCCTGGCCTAGGTCATCCGTGTCACACACACTCATTACGATTCCTATTGGAATGTGTGAGTGAGGGTCTATGGCCGAGGTATATGTCAGACCTGTTCAAATGCAGCAAAGTCTATCCATGATGACTATTCATAGGACCCCTTATTGCTTATGTGATCCACCAAGGGATTCCAAAATACCTTTGGAAATGTGATTAACAAAGGAGAGATGACATAACACTTGGTTGCATGTACACATCGGTAACTGTTCATCATGTTAATGGCTACTACCAATGTGGTACTGTGGGGATAATATGTTCCTTAAAGGTGGATGACTATGCTTAGTTTGGCTTATAGCTTTACAGCATGGGTTTGACAACAGGCATCTGTCGGTATGATACCCTTGTGGAGTATGTGTGTGTCATCTGGAGAATTCATTATAGGCCACAGTATGCATTACCAGACGTGGACGGACGTATCCCTACTGTGATTTCTTGTACCTAAGAGAGCTATATGGCAAACAGGAGTGGTCTCAGTAATGGGTGCAGGTGAATACCAGTGGTTGCTGGCATTGTATAGTACCTGAAGGATCCAAATGTTGCTGTGTGTCCTACATCTGTGTGTCGGTTGTCAAGATATCATCTAACGATTGGTTATGGTCAGGCTGTTGAAGTGATGTATACAATCAGAATGCAAAACAATGACAGATAGTAACAGTATCACCCACAGCACAGTGTCAAACCATGTCATACACACATGTTTAGTCAGGTTCCAGAATGTGTGTAGTACAATGCATACTGGCCACCATTAGAAACTATGGAGTGTTACTGTGTAATACAGAGCATGTCACCCTGGCCATTTGTCCACTATGCACGTACATGCAGACAGTGCACCTCCACCATGTTCACAACTGTACACCTGCAAATCTGTTCTACACACATCCCACACATACTGTCCACTCTCTAACACATGCTGCCAATACTGCACACATCAGCCAAGTGGCACATGGCCGGGCAATACACAATTGGAAACAACACTGGTGTAAACAACACTACAATGACAATCATAGCTTTAATGCATCATGCCTGCTCAGCTACACCTTCAAGCATATCATTACACTCTACAGCTGACAACATGCTAACATTGCTATACTGCTATATAGACACCCTGTGCATCAGCACCATGGTAGCCTGTTCCTGCATCAATGTTACAGATGACAGGAGGTGGCACAGGTTTCATCATATGCACAGGGTGTGTTGTTGGTTTGCCAGAGACCTACAGTGAGCCATCCAATTAGTATGTGTGTGTGTGTGTGCGCGTGTGTGTGTGAGGGGCAAAAATACTGGAATGGGCCAATGTTGTTGTAATGTGCAAGAAAAAACGCTGAAAGCAACCAAGTAAATGTAAAAAGTGCCACAGAGGTAGAATCAATGAATGAAAGCAAATGCTCCAAATAGCGTACACAAGATTTATTTGTCCGCTTTCGTAAAACACTTCATCAGAATAAAATGCAAGAATAAAAAACACACATTAAATACACTCATTAATTAAATAATTAACTAATTAAACATCAGTACTCAATAATAAATTAAGCAAAAAAAGAAACTACTTTCTGCTTGTCAGTAATGTATAAATTACGGTATTTTAAAAAACATTTTAAATTAACACATTCATTCAACCCTGGTGGCCTGTCTGATTTTAACTTAATTTGCCAGATTGCTTCCCTTTGTTCAAGGTAACATTTAAAATCCCCTCCCCTGGGATCAACTGGACATACTTCCAACACTGTGAATAAAAATTTTTTAAAAGAAGAGCAATTAATTGAATGCTTATATAAATCGTTAGTACAATCCCTAGACTTAATGGCATAAATGTGTTCCTTAATACGGGTGCTAAGTTTCCTGGTAGACATCCCTACATAAAATGCAGGACACCCAGAACAAAAAGAGATATAAACAACATTTGTCGTATTGCAATTAACTAAACCAGGTACCTCAAAAGTGTATTCAATAGTACTAATGGCTATATAGGGACCAACTAAAATACATCTACAAGCAGTGCATTGATGACAGCAGTGCATGCCTCTTTTGTTAGATACAAAACCCCTAACTGTGTGTTTATGGTTTTCCAAGATTTTTTTAAGATTGTATTCATTCCGAAACACAAATTTCGGTTTGTCACCCAAAACTTTATGTATTTCAGAATTACCCTTAATGACTTTCCAATTATTTTTCAAAATAGACATAAAATGAAAACTGTCACTGCTCATCTCAAATGAACAGATTAAATTGGAACCATCCAAACAATCAGATTTTTGAAAAGTAGGTCCAAAGGTACCCCTAAATGAGGAACCTAAAATTGCAGGAAAATCTGTAAACGCCTATGAACTTCATAAGCTGTTCTCTCTAAAGTGATGTCATATCCTCTCTTAGAAAACAATTGATGATAAAATTGAATTCACTGAACAAGTCACAATCTCTAGTGGTCATACGACATGCCCGAATAAATTGGCCCTTAGGAATGTTTTTGATCATATATCTAGGATGCCCACTAGAAAAATGTAGGTAACCGTTGGTAAATGTCTTTATGAATTTTACTTTGAAATTGACAACTAGTGGAATCCCACCAAAGGTGAATGTCCAAAAAATTGATGACTAAACCAACATCACCCTTTGCGATTTCAAAAAACTGGAAAGTGAATTCACCTCAACAATAAATCGGTCAACGGTATCAGGTCCCCCCTCCATAATAAACACTAAGTCATCAATAAACCTGCAAAAAAATTCCACTTGAAACTTCTGTTTTAATAAAGGCATGACTTCAAACTCCCACCATGCCATAACAATAAGCGTATGGGCGGCTGGGGAGCCCATTGCCACCCCTCTTTTTTGTTTGTAATATTTTTCTCCAAACAAAAAGAAATTGTTATGTAATACTATCTCAATGAACATGCAAATAGTATTAATAGTAGAAGTGGAAAAACATTGTTTTTTACACAAAAAACTACGGACTGCTTCCACTCCATCGTCATGAGGGATGCATGTGTAAAGAGACACAACATCAATGGTAAAAATAATGTGTTTGTTAACATCAAAAGAAAAAGTTTCAGAAAAAGTTTGTAATTTACTTAGAAAATGCCAAGAATCTCTAATGTAAGATTGCTGGTCCATTAGTAAAGGTCCTAACATAGAATCAATAACTAAAGCGACCCCTTCAGTGATTGAATGGGGGGAGGAGACAATAGGCCTAAAAGGAGGATCAAGAACATTTTTGTGTGTTTTCGGTATTCCAAAAATCACACCAATCTTGGGCTCTGTGATGACTGAATTTATCTTATTTGATGCATAATATACATGAAAATGATAAGTTTCTTATTAAGCCTTCATATTACAATCCTACATTACATCACACTTTAAAGGTTTTTCAAGAACAATGTATTCAGGATGTCAATGATTATTTATCTAGTAAGAATAGTCACATCCATCATAATATGACTATTCAAGAAAAATCTGCTTTGTTTGAATTACAAAAATTAACTAATCAATTTAGGTTCATGAAAAGTGATAAAGGGGCCAACATTGTTATCATGAGTCAAGAAAAATATGAAACCTGTATGTTGAAATTGTTGGATAATGTCTTAGAATATGAACCTGTTTCCCTACATTTTATACAGCGTCAGTTTAGAATGATACATTCTTATTTATATGACTGCTTAATGTCTGGGGACATCACTTTTGAGTTATACGATTTTTGTGTCATCACAGAGCCCAAGATTGGTGTGATTTTTGGAATACCAAAAACACACAAAAATGTTCTTTATCCTCCTTTTAGGCCTATTGTCTCCTCCCCCCATTCAATCACTGAAGGGGTCGCTTTAGTTATTGATTCTATGTTAGGACCTTTACTAATGGACCAGCAATCTTACATTAGAGATTCTTGGCATTTTCTAAGTAAATTACAAACTTTTTCTGAAACTTTTTCTTTTGATGTTAACAAACACATTATTTTTACCATTGATGTTGTGTCTCTTTACACATGCATCCCTCATGATGATGGAGTGGAAGCAGTCCGTAGTTTTTTGTGTAAAAAACAATGTTTTTCCACTTCTACTATTAATACTATTTGCATGTTCATTGAGATAGTATTACATAACAATTTCTTTTTGTTTGGAGAAAAATATTACAAACAAAAAAGAGGGGTGGCAATGGGCTCCCCAGCCGCCCCAGCTTACGCTAACATTGTTATGGCATGGTGGGAGTTTGAAGCCATGCTTTTATTAAAACAGAAGTTTCAAGTGGAATTTTTTTGCAGGTTTATTGATGACTTAGTGTTTATTATTGAGGGGGGACCTGATACCGTTGACAAATTTATTTTTGAGGTAAATTCACTTTCTAGTTTTTTGAAATTCGCAAAGGGTGATGTTGGTTTAGCCATCAATTTTTTGGACATTCACCTTTGGTGGGATTCCACTAGTTGTCAATTTCAAAGTAAAATTCATCGCAAAGAGACATTTACCAACGGTTACCTACATTTTTCTAGTGGGCATCCTAGATATATGATCAAAAACATTCCTAAGGGCCAATTTATTCGGGCATGTCGTATGACCACTAGAGATTGTGACTTGTTCAGTGAATTCAATTTTATCATCGAATTGTTTTCTAAGAGAGGATATGACATCACTTTCTTAGAGAGAACAGCTTATGAAGTTCACGATAGACGTTTTACAGATTTTCCTGCAATTTTAGGTTCCTCATTTAGGGGTACCTTTGGACCTACTTTTCAAAAATCTGATTGTTTGGATGGTTCCAATTTAATCTGTTCATTTGAGATGAGCAGTGACAGTTTTCATTTTACGTCTATTTTGAAAAATAATTGGAAAGTCATTAAGGGTAATTCTGAAATACATAAAGTTTTGGGTGACAAACCGAAATTTGTGTTTCGGAATGAATACAATCTTAAAAAAAATCTTGGAAAACCATAAACACACAGTTAGGGGTTTTGTATCTAACAAAAGAGGCATGCACTGCTGTCATCAATGCACTGCTTGTAGATTTATTTTAGTTGGTCCCTATATAGCCGTTAGTACTATTGAATACACTTTTGAGGTACCTGGTTTAGTTAATTGCAATACGACAAATGTTGTTTATATCTCTTTTTGTTCTGGGTGTCCTGCATTTTATGTAGGGATGACTACCAGGAAACTTAGCACCTGTATTAAGGAACACATTTATGCCATTAAGTCTAGGGATTGTACTAACGCTTTATATAAGCATTCAATTAATTGCTCTTCTTTTAAAAAATTTTTATTCACAGTGTTGGAAGTATGTCCAGTTGATCCCAGGGGAGGGGATTTTAAATGTTACCTTGAACAAAGGGAAGCAATCTGGCAAATTAAGTTAAAATCAGACAGGCCACCAGGGTTGAATGAATGTGTTAATTTAAAATGTTTTTTAAAATACCGTAATTTATACATTACTGACAAGCAGAAAGTAGTTTCTTTTTTTGCTTAATTTATTATTGAGTACTGATGTTTAATTAGTTAATTATTTAATTAATGAGTGTATTTAATGTGTGTTTTTTATTCTTGCATTTTATTCTGATGAAGTGTTTTACGAAAGCGGACAAATAAATCTTGTGTACGCTATTTGGAGCATTTGCTTTCATTCATTGATTCTACCTCTGTGGCACTTTTTTCATTTACTTGGTTGTTGTAATGTGTGTGGGTATGTGTTAGCCCTAGGTGTCTGGAGTGTGTGTGTGTGTGTGTGTGTGTGTGTGTGTGTGTGTGTGTGTGTGTGTGTGTGTCTGCATGCACACATTTCCACCATGTGGCTGCCATATACAGGTATTTGTGGGACAGCCACAGACTGTACCTGTGAGGCTTTACAGATCACCATCTCTGGCCAAGGATATGGTACCTGTGCCCGGCAGGGGTGCTACTGACACTATCAGGCACTAAGCCAGACTGGGTACTATCCCCAGAGGTGGATGGATGTACACTGGACACAGGTCCCTGCTGGGACTGTCCAGAGCCACGTGCACGTGGTCTTCTAGGACATTCTATGGACAGCCCACCCCAACATTACTGGGGCTGGTACTGGCACTACGGGAGCAGCTGTGGCTTGAGGGACATCCACGGTGACTGCCAGCTGCTGATGTTGCCAGTATATGTCCACGTCGACGTCTCAACTGTCCTGCACTGTCCTGACACATGGACATGACATTGCAGAGGATATCTAATGTCTTGTCCCAATGTCTATCAGTGACCTCGGTGTAATGTCGGATGGCACCTGCTAGGTCATGGAGACTGTCAATGACAGTGGTGTTATGGGCCCTCTGTGCCCTTAGGCCCTGTCTGGTGTACCATTCCATATGTGCCTGTGCCTCCATGACAGCTTGGAACATGCGTGACATTGTCAGACCTGTGGCACATCTGCCAGTGGCATGATGAGCAGCAGGGCTCCTACAAGAACCCCTGGACATCTGCCTATGTGGTACCCTTCCAGATATCTGGGTATGGCTGCTGTGTTGGGATGCATGTGCCATGGATACCACACTGTCCTGGCCAATGCCAACAGTACGCTGTCCCTCAGCTATGGGCATTGGTGATGGATGTATTGGCAGTATGACTGTATGCATGGATGGGGTGGACAGCTGTGTACTGTCGATTGGTGGCCCAATGACAGACCCTGGCAAACACACCTGTGCCTCAACACACCTATCTTCATTATCACTATGTGGCTCAGTGACATCAGTTTCCCTGCTGCAGTGAACCAGCCCTAACACAGCACCTGTGGGAGGGAGACAGGAAACACACTTTACGACCTGTACATGATGTTGGCACACATGAACACCTGCACACATGCACACATGCACACATGAACACATGAACACATGCACACATGCACACAAATACACTCCTCACTAAAGCAGATACCCACACAGACCACCAGCAATCCAAAACATACATTCCCTCCAGTAGAGCTCTTAACTCCTAGTGGGCGTGGTTCAGCATTTAAAATTGAAGTTATCACCTTAAATTTTTAACATATCAATACAATTGTGTTTGCCATCATGTATGCTTCAAGATAAAATTTTTCCGATACCATGTATGTAACATGGTTTTGGAATTATTAATGCAAATTTGAACAGGCAATATTTGATGCCTAGAGGAGCAGTAGGGTGTAACTGCACAAACGCCTGGAGACGTCACTCGGCTGTAATGAGTTAATAGTGGTTGAAGGTGGGTTACAGTATCAAAAGGCAAACAGTCATATCACACATGTCAGCATGCAGAAAGTTTGTTGCTCAAGACCATGCAGTGCGAGTGTAGACAGCCTGTGTTAATAACAGTATACATGGCTTTGATGCATGTGTGTTGTTCAGTGATTGGCCTCACAACCACTTGTTACATGGGTTTGTAAGGTGCCCAATAGGGAGCATTGACTAACATGAATGTGTTATGTGTTGAAGAGTGCCGCAGAGCCCAATGATAGGCCTCTACCCCTCAGCTATATTATGTGTGCTGTGTGGATGACATGTGGGATACTGAAGTGTGACCTTACAGCGGGTGTCTGGGTATGCTATGTGTAGCATGATATGGTGTACTGCGTATGACAAAGTTGTGTATGTTGTGTACCTGTGTATCAATTATGCCTATCCAATGTCCAGTACAGTGTTGCCACAATTGTGTGTGATGCTCTGTGTATTGCATGTGATTGAGGCAGCTACTGTCATTACTGAGATGTGCATAGTCTCACAGCAAAGATGCACAGCATGCATTATGCATAGGTGTGTTACATGTACATGGCCTACACCTCACCTATGACATGCACATTTCATTAGCAATATTAAAATTATAACACTCACACCAGAGGGACCTACAAGAATATGAGACAGTTTGTCAGTGGCCACAACTGTGCTATTGCTACTGTGAGTTTGATAAACTACAGTAGTACAACAGTCGACAGTCACAGGCATACAGATTATATTCCAAATATCAGTATTGCAGAACACTAAGCAGCACAACTGCTAAACACACAGTACACATGTCACATATGCATAATCTACCAATACAGGTAACAGTCATCTACAGAAAGGTCATGTTACCTGCACACTCCATGTCAACATGCTGACTGGCTCCGGCCTCCATGATGACACATGTAAGTTGCTGTTCTTGTGGTTGGCCAGGAGCCACCATGCTTAGGAGCAGCTCCTCCACTCTGGTGAGGGGGAGATGAATGGCAACCCCACCACCTGTGGCAAGCTGTTGTCAATGGATATCAGATGCATGCTGCCGGACATGTCTAATTAAATCACTGCAGTGATGGCATACCTGCTCATATGTCCAGTTATACATGCCTATGTCATTTACCCGATGAACGAGATCTTGCCACAGTGCAGTCCGCTCATGCTGGTCCTGGCTGGTTCTAGAGAACAGCAGGGTGTTGTGCTGCACCAGGCTGTTGTGTATTTCGGCTTCCTCTGCAGCTGTATAACACAGGTTTCTTTGTTGGGACATACCCCTGGAAGACAATTAAACAAGATGTGTGAACAAGTCATGTGGCAAACTTAACATCTTAAAGTACAGATATCAATTACCTGCCATATTTCGCATCCAATTGGTTGTCAGAGGATACACATGTTCAGTACCACATATTAGTGCTCAGGCCACAGCTGGCTGACAGTGCCTGCCATGCTCTATTTATCAAACCATGTTCTGCACAGCAGCAAAGAGAAGCCAGTTTGTAAAACTATACACCAGTACATTGCACACTGTATGTGACACAATGCACCACCTAGCCACAGGAGGTATATATGAAGGTAATGCATAAAGAAAGATGTCATCCATTGCAATGAATGTAATGTACAGTTACAGTATTACCAGTATACCACAGTAATCTTTGATGCCAAACCCCTGCCTAACATATGTGCACAGTTGTTAAGATAGGTGGCATACTGCTCTACTAGACTATATATGTTGCTAGATACACACGTATTCCCTGTAACACAGATATGATTGAGGGCATGGTACAGGCATAATTACACACACATCAGACATACATACAACACACAAATGTATGCCAACCCAGACAAGCTTTAATTGTGTACCATACAGTACTGTGTGTCACTACTTGCAAAACCTTATGCCTGAGGTATGTAATCTGTGAGGACTACAGGGAACACACAAAACAGTGTTTCCAGGCAATGTGAACATGCACCATACTGTACTGTTTAGGCCTACAGCTTCAGGTAGTACTACAGTTCATATGGGAGTTGGATTCACCAACAGTACCACTCACTAAGCATACATGTATTGCTTTAGCCTACAATGGGACACCACAGTCAACAACAAGGGACTATATCACACCGTATGCCATACTACTTTTTCTGCCTAGCAATAGCATACATATCTTTTGCTGGGATCACAGCTAGGACACAAACTACCATGACAGATACAATTTCACACTAAGCTATCACACCTTTACAGACTTTGCACACATTCACCAACACATTTACCATTACACTCAGTCAACCTCACATAGCAATTATTGCACAAAGTACATGTGTGTGTGCATTGTATCATGGGTAGGTAATACGCTATTGGCCCTAGGGCCTACAGCAGCCTAGCCATACGTACTCTGGCCTTTGACACACATGTCATTTAATTTCACTTGCCCCTGTCAACCAGAGCCACAGAGGTGATTCCCGGGGTGTATTTCCTATCTCCCAAACAATCATCAGGAGTATTTATGACAATTGCTAATGAAGAGCTTTGTTTGCTATTGATATGTGGTTTGTTCCAGAGTATGGCATGTCTCTGAGATGGGAATCTATCCCTCCAGCATGTGCTGTTTAGTGAGCTGACAAGGTTTAGAGCCCTAGAGCGTGTATCCGGGAGGGATTGTAATATGTTTACGTGGAGGATGTCCAACAGCTATGGGTGTGACATAGCTCTGTATGTTCAGCAGAGGTCACCTCTGGGTAGGCGGTATGCAATACAGTGTAGCTGTGGTTTTTTGAGTTGGTCTGTATAGGGCATCTGTTTGAGGCCGGTATTACTCTTTGTGAGGTATGTCTGTGGCCTTTCCAGTTGCTGTAGTTGTCATGTGAGGTACATACCACATGGGGCATTGTACTCTCTAATGGGTTTTAAGTGTGATGAGTAGAGGGGAACACTGACCTATATTTCCCTAGGTGACACACCTTTTGTGATGACGTGTACCATGTAGACAGAGTACATGACTAGTGTGGCACTGTGATTATCAAAGGGGAGGCTACTGTCCACCTGTGTCCCATGTTCCCTTATCACACCTTTGGTGTTAGGTATGCAACCACCTATGTGGTAGTTAATGGGTACAGTGTTCTGGAAAGAAGGGATGGCACTGCAGTGTCAACACTGAGCTTCAGTCCATACCTTGTTCGCCAGGTACCTGTCGCAGTAAGTATGCCCCATGTCTCTCTCCCTCTCTCTCTCTCTCTCTATATATATATATATATATATATATATATATATATATATATATATATATATATATATATATATATATATATATATACACACATACATACACACATACATATAAACATCCATTGTTGTACATATAGATGTACATATAGACACATATACAGTCCACTATTCATGGTGGGAATATCAATTATGCGACAGTTGTGAGATATACAGTTATGTAATAATATTGCACAGTGTTGTGCAGACTACACTGAAGGTGTCCTCAGCCCATGTAGCTTTAGCAGGCCTCACTGGCTGCAACACTGCAAAACTGACAGAGCATACCCACAGTGTTTAACCACCACATGTCATAAACCAGCACTGCATGCTGATTTCTTTGCCACACTCTACAACCTACATAGAAATATGCACATAACAACCTTCAACAACGTATATATATATATATATATACATACATATATATATATATATATATATATATATATATATATATATATATATATATATATATATATATATATATATATATATATATATATATATATATATATACATACACACACCCTTCACAAACAGTTGCAGTATGTCCCTTGCCCTATGCACATGTGCAGATGCATATAGATACGTACTGCTGCCACATATGGATGATTCACAGTTTGCAGAGTACTCTTCAAAAACATCTACTACATGCCAGCAAATACATATGTGTTACATGCCTTTCCTTTGTATTTCTCTGTTCCATCTGTTTTTAAAGGAAACCATTTTTTGTTTTTAATTTTTTTTTTGGTTTGTGTTTTCTCTGTCTGTTACTGTTGCTCTTTCTTTTTCTGTGATTCTCTGTTTCTGTCTCTTTGTCTGTGTCTGTGTCTGTGTCTCTGCCTCTGTCTCTCTCTCTCTCTCTCTCTCTTGCTGCAATGAGATTATTGCATGTGTGGACAGCAAGTACAGCCTGCTTTTCTAGGTATCTGCACATGTGCATGTGATGGCCTCTGCACCAATTGGTGCCCACCATTTACTAATTGCATGCAGCCTGCTGTGTGGTAATTGCAGTACTCACTGTCAAAGCAGTCCACTGCTATAAAATGCTAAGTTATGCAGGCGTAGCCCTTTCAGCTTTCCAAAGTGTGGCCCATGCTTGTTTGCTGTGGACACCGTTGTGTCAGTCAGAAGGTTGGTATACTTCTTATATCTGAAGCTAGGGTTGTAGCCAGTGATTTTCATGTTGTACTCAAACCTGAATGTTGCTGCTTCTAGTACACACTTGTCAGTGTAGAATTTTACTCACCCCTCCAAATGCTTACACAAGATTCATGGGAGTATGTACTTTATTTTCTAATTAGACAATTAACTGCCATACAAAAGTAGTTATTGCAATGGATTCTTCTGGCACATGAACCTACCCCAAAACAAAACACGTGCAACACATAGCTCACAAAGCCAGTGTGCCGAACAGTCACAGCCCTTAAGGCTAAACAACACACCTGCTACACTTGTAATAGGTGACTCTATCATCAGGCACACTGACGTCCTGCTCACCAGGCTGAACAAGGAGAAGGTCACGATGAGCTGCCTGTCAGGCGCTAGGATCCGCCACATAACACAAGCACTCAGGTCACTCCAAGGCAAGTACAAATATGACTCAGTCATTGTCCATGCTGATGTGAATGACCTGAGACGTACCTCCCTGGACTACATGAAAAGAGACATAGAGGAGCTCTCTGAGCATGTGGCCCAGGCCGGTATGACCCTGACCTTGAGTAGCATCTTATCCTCACCAAGAATGATGCCACAATATGAAGACAAGATGATCAATTTCAACAATTGGCTTAAGTATTGGTGTCTTTCAATGGGGATCCAATGCCTGTCAGCCTGGGATGACATGCTCGAAAAGCCACGATGCTTCGCTAGGGACGGCTTGCACCTGTCACCCCTGGGCTTTCGGATATTGGCAAAGGCTCTTGCTACCCCATAGTGCCTTTTTTAGGCAAGGCTCAAAAGACAAACCCACCTCCATAGGTATCACAAGGGATAAGAAACTAAGAGTAATGCTACTCAACGCCAGAAGTCTAAACCTCAAGATGCATGCACTCAAAACTCTCCTTAGCATGGAGAACATCGATATCTGTGCAGTAACAGAAACCTAGTTCAAGGCTCCCGAGAGCACCCCAGCACTACCAGGTTATACCTCATACCATGCTTTTCGGCCGTAAAACTTGGACCGACCCACAAAGGAGGGGAGTATCAATATTCGTCAAAGATACCCACACCTCCAGGTTGGTGGCACAGCACGAAGCATCAGAGACTATCCATGTGTAATTAACAGTGGGAAAACTGCCTTCCAGTTTATAGCCTGCTACAGACCACCTCCCTAACCCAGGAACCCCACTCAGCCTTCCTGAGAACACTGGAAAATATGAAGGTCTCTCCAAACACCATTATATTGGGTGACTTCAACTACCCAAACATAGACTGGGAGCATTACTCTAGCTCCAACACCCTAGCCCAAAGGTTCCTAGAATTTATAAACTCAAATGCTATGGAACAACTTGTTACCACTCCCACAAGAGGGAAAACATACTGGACCTGATCATCACCAACATGGGGACTCTATGCTCCAGACCAGAAGTGTATCCCTCACTGGTAAGATCAGACCATAAACTAATCTCACTGGATATTCACATCCCGACACCACCCCTGCCCAGAAAACCACAGTGAAAAACTTCTCTAAAGCAAATTTCACACTCCTCAAAACCGAGGTGGAATCCTTCAAAGCCCGGCCTGTGGAAAATGGCCCAGACCACAGAATCCTTTATAAATGCATTCTATGAACAACTTCAGGAATGCATGGATCATGCGATCCCAAATAAAACCAAGACCCAATCCTCCAAAGGCAGATGTCCTGTCTGGTGGACCCCAGCCATAAACAAACTATACAATAGAAGGAGGAAGCTACTAAATGATAGAGCAAAATTCCAAAAAGGGAAGGCATCTTTGATCAGTATTAGCAAAAAACTATGGGCACTCATAAAATCGTCTAAGGCCAGCTTCGAGAGAAAAATTGCACACGACACTAAGGATAATCACAAGGCTTTCTTTAGTCATGTTAGGAACCTGGGTGGTAATTCCAAGATATGCTCAGAATTAGTCCAAAATAACAAAAAATGCACCGAACCCACAGACATTGCCAACATCCGAGCTGACAGGTTCAGCGCAAACTTCCCCACCAAAGGGCAAATATCTATCCCAGCAGAGTGCTGCCCCTGACATCTCAGATGTTCAGGTAAGAGCGCCTCTCCAAAGCAAAAACACAGCATCAATGGGACCAGATGGTGTCCCGGGCTGCATCCTACATGAACTCCAAGAAGAGCTAAACCCAAACATAAAACTACTGTTCAATCTCAGCCTTACTACAGGATATGTACCCAAAGAGTGGCGTACAGCAACTGTGGTCCCTCTACACAAAGGTGGTGCCTCAACGGATCCTGGAAACTATCGCCCCATAAGCCTGACTAGCTTGGTCTGCAAAGCTATGGAAAGGATCATCATGGACCTCATAAATAAAGATATTGGGGACCTACAGACACTGGATCCTACCCAGTTCGGCTTTGTTAAGGGCAGATCCTGCATCTTAAACCTGGTTGATTTCTTTGAAACAGTCGCCAAGGCCATTGATGAGGGGAAGGTGGTCCACACAGCCTACCTGGACCTCAAAAGCCTTCGACAATACCCCACTCAGGCATTATAGATAAGCTCACCAGCTTAAATATAAACCCCTATGTCACTAGATGGGTTGCAAACTGGCTCAAGGACAGAACCCACATGGTTAGAATTGCTGGAGCCATGTCAGACTCCAAACCAGTTACAAGTGGCATCCCACAAGGCTCAGTCCTGGGACCTCTCTTGTTCGGTATATATTTCGGAGGTACAGGCCAACACGGAAGGACTGTGGCTGACCAAGTTCGCAGATGACTGCAAACTGGCCATAATCGACTCTCCAGCCGACACATGCATCCTCCAAAAGGGCCTCATAGAAACAGACAACTGGTGCCAGAGCCATGGCCTCAAGCTAAACGCCAAAAGTGTATAGTCATCCCTTTGGCAAAAACAGAGTGCCCACAAATTACCACATAGGTGGTAATCCATTAAGTACAGAAGAAGTAATTAGGGACCTGGGGACCCAAGTTGATAGCAATCTCTCATTTGACAACCATGTGGCCAAAGTGGTTAGAAAAACATTTTATATAGCCCACCTAATCATGAAGGGATTCACATCTAGATCAGGGGGAGGTCATCGTGCCTCTTTACTCATCCCTCATCAGGCCCATAATTGAGTACAATGCCCCTTTTGGGATGTACCTTACCAGACACCTGCAGCAACTGGAAAGACCCCAAAAGTAACTCACCAAGAGGATCAAAGGGCTCAAACAGATGCCATATGCTGCCGGTTAAAGAAACTCCAGCTCTACTCAGTGGCATACCACCTGTTCAGAGGCGATCTGTGCCTGACGTATAAAGCCATGTCCAACCCGGAATTAATGGACATGCTGCACCTCAGAAAATCCAAATCCCATTGAGCTACACGCTCGAGAGACTTGAACCTCAGCACTAAAATAAATAGGACATGCTGGAGGGACAGATTCATAACCCAGAGGCTCCCTTCACTCTGGAATAAAATCCCAGTCCAGGTTAGGCAGAGTCCCTCATTGACTCTCTTCAAGAGGAATCTTGATGAGTGGATGGGAGATCATAGGTTTACCCCAGGTATCACTTCTGTGTCATTGTTAGACAGAGGCACAGTATACTAACCTCAAAAAAAGGGCATAGCAAAATTAATTTAAAATGGGTGGCGAAAGCCAAACACATATTGGCTAGGCTTATAAATGCCCTAGGGCAGATAGCCTAGTATGAACCTATGAACCTATGAACTGTTTGTGAACTACTATACTGTAAATATTAATTCACTCACTTCTGAACAGTTTGCTGTTTATTTGTGTTGACATTAGCACAGGCTGATCAAGACAACTGGACAAATTTCAGTACTGAGTATGCCTACCTACATCCTTGGTAGAGCCTGAATACACAGGTATATTACTCATTTGGGTAGGGGTGCAGAAGTACAGAGAGCATTATATATTACTGTGTGATGTTTATCTTGCTGAACATATAGGGTTGTTGTGTACCTGTTAGTCTAACAAGGCAAGTAGTCTGTCTGCGTAGCTCCCACCTGTGGACATATCCAGATGGTAGCCAGAGGTTAGCCTATTATTCTTTGTCTGTGCACCACACCGGTCTTTTCTGCACTGGAACAATGGCATTGTCACAACTAGTTGCTACCAGTACATGGCCACATCCTTTGATATGTCTGTGTTGTACTCCTACATAAGGGTATGCTTCTGGGACTCATTCCAAAGCTATTTGCAGAGTGTGTAACAGCAGAAAAGCTGAAATGCCTGTGTTTCTGCCTCTGCCAGGCCTCTGGTACACTCAGGCATATATCTGAACAGCCTCAGGGAAAGGTACATAGAAGTGAGATACACCTGTAATATATTACAGACATTAAGTTGAGACTGTGAGAAAATCAGAGCATATGTATTAATACACCTTTTCTGATGTGCAAGCAGTGTGTAATCTTACTTATTGACATTATTCATTAAGTATAATTCCCCACTTTTCAGACTAACGTCAGTACTTTTCAGAGGAATTCTGAGGGACACAGCTAACATTTGTTTACGAATCAGGGACATCCCTGAAAAGCAGTCACAGTTGGGAAGTATGGCCTCTGCCCTATTTAAATATGCCAGTGTTTATCCTGCTCTGATACTGTGTGGGGTTTGTAAAGTGCAAATGTAACTTTATTTCCTGCTAGAATGGCTGATTCTCTTTTCACAGTCATGTCACGCAATTCCACAACAACTGCTGGTAAAGATCCATAGAACACGATTTGTGTTATGGCATTCCTATTTCCCCTTTACATTCATTCATTGTAATGCATGATATATTTATTACAGCACCAACTTGTTGTATGTATACTGTGGCTTAGTGGTACTTCATGCAGTGTAGTGTGTCCAAGGTCTGTGGTTCGAGACTGACAGAGGTGTTTTATTTTGCTGCTCAGCAGAACAAGGGCCCTGCCATGAAGATTGACTAAGGCACTTTTAAGCAGTTGTAAGTGGGTTTGCGCGGGTTTGCGTGGCGCTTAGCAATACTTAGCTAAGCGCACACATGCGCACACTCGCTCAAACCCGCTAACTACTGCTTAAAAGTGCTTACTTCCGCTAACCTCTGCGCTAATTTCTTTGAAAGAAAAGAAAATGGGGAGATAAGAAAGTGGCGAAAAAGGGGGCACAAAAAGGGAAAGACAGTAGGGAAACCTGCTCAGGATATGCAGGATGGGTGTAGGGAAGGTCCATACCTGCCCATTTATTTACCAGCAACATCTGTGCATATGTTAGAAATTTGGAGTGAGATTTGAAACCTTCCACCCTTGAGAGAGGGGTGAGGACAACAAAGTATGTTGTACTGCCAATTATAATTATCAGTTTACATGTCCAGAGAACATGTGTGCAAAATGGGCAGCTATGTATGCGGCGTAATTTTTTTGTGGGAACAGGTTGCCTTTTTTTTTCAGGTGAGAGTGAAATGTGAGGTAGAGGAACTAGGTATATTTGGGGAGGTAGGTTGGGGAGGTAAACAGACAAGACAAACAGGACGCATACAGGGGTGGAATATGACACATGGGGTGGGTGAACACAATTGACAGGGACGGATGTTTGGAAATCGCAAGCCCATGAGCCCACAGATGGTAACAGTGGAACTGAGATCCCCGCCCATGGGCAGTCACCACTGCACCTTCACAGCCCCGAGGGTGGCTGTGCTGGGGGCTGTGTAGGAGGGGCAGGCTCACCCGTGAGTCACGCCACTCTTGCCTCAAGCTGGCGTAGGGGATCAGCGACTGAACACTGGATCTCCCTACGCACCACAGCCCGGACCCTTCGGAGGGTGACAGGTGGCCCTTCTCCGCCCATGCTTGCATGGGGGGGATGAGCCCCATCCTCTGCAATGCTTCCACCTGGAGGTGGCACAGGACCAATGGAGGAGGGGAGCCCGGGCTGGGCACCCGACCTGCTGGTGCCAGGTGCAATCGCCAGCTGAGGAGGGACAGGCTGGGACCGGCCTTCCCATACGTTCTGTGTTTAGGTGTGTTTAATTACAACATAGACAACAGCTTTCCAAATTAGTTGTAACACCATGCAGTAATATTCCCATTAACCCAGCACACCAGGGTTCCAACAGTTGAACAGCAAGCATAACACATGCATATATTGAACGACAGTGGATATTCCAACAGCATGCAGGGTTGACTGGTGGCAACAGGCCAGCAAGATTATGGTGTTTGAACAGGGCACATGCATCAAAGTAAATGCAGATATTTATAGAACAATAGGACATATGTCCCAACAAATGTTTTGAGATTACACATACCCATTGAGGTGTGGAATTGCATTGTTTATACACATACAGTAGGGTGTAAAAAGATGCCTCCATTAACATCTTATAAGTACTTATAGTTTACACTACATTCCGATTGACTGCAGGTGTATATCCCCTACATGTATTATTACACTAGGCAACGTGCAATTGGTTGTGTGATAGGTTTGGCTAGTTCATTTTATACCTGACCTATATCTGACATACTAACTGTCCAAGATGCAGATGTTACTGCTACATAGTTGTATATTTTATTTATATTTATATATCTACATATCTGGATGTGTTCACGTGACATTTTCAGTTATATTTCTACAGAACCCTACATTTCAAGTAGCACATTCACTTTTCTGGGGAACACATTAACAAGCTACTCGTGTGCCAGATCTACCTATGCATGCCTGCCATTAACCAACTTTTGAGGACTGTATATATGCTTCATAGCTACTGGCACTCCTTCATCTACTTTATATGGGACTGCCCAACTGTGGGTTGACAGCGCTTAATACAACAGTACTATTTATATAATGCAAGGGTACAACAACATTTCAAAGTAAGTGACACAGACACACTCCAAGTATTATACCTTTATTAATTATATTACACACTTTTCTAGAGGCTCTCTCATTTATTTGATATTACAGTGCATGCAGAAGACTTATTCAAGACGTATTATACCTTTATTAATAGGTTACAACACTATTTTTCAGGCTCGCTCACTTATTTTATATAACAGTACATGCAGAGATATTATTCCAGATTTATTTTACCTTTATTAATGGGTTACAACACTCTTTTTCTGGCTCTCTGACTTATTTTATATAACAGTACATGCAAAGAAATTATTCAGGGCATTTTATGGCTTTATTATTGGGCTACAACACATTTTTTCAGGCTCTCTCACCTATTTTATATAACAATACATGCAGAATAATTACTAACCTGCCTGGTGGCACAGCTTTAACAGCCTATCTGCACAGGCTTGCTGATTCGCAGCACGGACACCTGCAGCTGTGAAGTAAATGAAGGGATATTGAGACATACCTATCCATTACATAGACTACATTAGCATGTCTTACATACTTCATTCCATGGCTACCTACTCAATAGTGGGGCATCTTGCATGTTACGGGCCTCCTGTATCCATCGGTTCAGTAGGTCCGTCTCTTCAGGTCTGCATGGTGGTGACGGACCTGCTCACCAGTCCAAGGGATGCCTGTGGCACTGGTGAGATCATGAGCTAACTGGTTCCCAGCCTCTGCTTTATACTCCGTCCCTTGGAACTGTCCCTGCAGGAGTCTTAACTCATGATGGTGGACAAGGAGCCAAACCATGCATTTTGACTCCTCGATGCCCCAGTGTTGCACTCGAAAGCGAGTACCCTCTCCAGCACCAGCCATTCTGACTGCAGATGGGAGCTACAGTCAGTTATGGCGAGTATTCCCGCCTATGGAGCTTAAATATGCATTTCCCGCACTTATTTGTGATTGGCCATTTTTGAAAATTCTCGTCTGACAGCAGACCTACTTAGCAATGGTTAATCTTCCATTTATAAGTATATGTATGTTAACAGTGCATATTTATGCTAAGCTGTCATGGCTTAGTGGTTCAGTACTCTGATTATGGTGCACAGTGTCCCGGGTTCGAACCTTGGTATTGCTTTTTATTTTACTACTGTCCAGACAGGCTAGGGGGTGTGGCTGTGTTTAGGCCACTTTACACTACGTTGCTCCACGTTGCCCGACGGTGTGCTGGTTAGCGCGGTGCGCAGCTCCATGCAAACCTATTGCGCTAGGTAAAGCCCTGCTTAGCTATGGGCAATAACATTGCGCTAGGTAAAACCCTGCTTAGCTATGAGAAATTATATTGCGCTAGGTAAAACCCTGCTTAGCTATGGGCAATTTTATTGTGCTAGGTAAAACGCTGCTTAGCTATGGGCAATTATATGCCAATATCCTTAATGCTGCCCACCTTCTTATTTTTATATGTATATATTTTGTTCACTAATACATAGGCCATTTCAATGCTTTTTACTAAAATGTCATTCATATATGTCAGGAATTATTTTATATACTAATTTAAAACACAAAATAGACAGGGGAGGGGTGGGACTAGAACCGGGAATGCCTCTTCTTTGTCTGAAAGCTCTACCACTATGCTATTGCTATTTGGCTTGGTTTGCATAAACATTTCTTATTATGCTCTTCGATGTCGAAATTGCTAACTGCAGCTAATCAATGGGAACACCTGCACAAACGCGCAAATATGGGCAGCTATATCGGGAATTATAAAAAAAAAAATTAGTTTACATTTTACATTTACAAAGGGGTTTAGTATGTGGGGATGTGTACTGATTGCTATGTGTGCATTTCAGTGGACTCGCTCATTGTATCTGTCATTTTCACTTTATATATTTGCAGGGGCGTGGATATTTGGACTGCTCAGCAGTCCGACATGTCCCCTGCAGTCTTACATGCTCTGTGTAAGCCTTCCAGTTGAGTCAGAGCCGCCATGCATATGCATGACGCGCTGACGTCATAGTCTTAAACGGCAGTCTCCGAGTAAGACTTGGTTAGTCTTACTCGGAGGATTACTGAATCCCACCCAAAGTTTTTAAAAACTTGAGGAGGGGTGATATTAATAATTGACTGGAAATAAAATAATATGAATTGATTATTCGAATGGGTGCTGATTTATTTCCCAATCCTAATCGAACAGCGTTGTTGAAACTCATTTTAAAATATAAACAAATGTGCTTGCACTGAACGTTTTGTTGCTTTAAAATTTTAATTGCTCTTAAGTGTTCTTAATTAATGGCTGTGTTTGACTAGTATTTAAAGATGTTGTTAATTGTTAAATGAAGTACACTGATGAAGGGTTGTTTGGACCGGAAAGCTTTGCTTGTTGGATTAAACAGACTTTTTTGAAGTGCATCATCAAGTTCCTTTACTATATGGTTAGAGGCAAAGTATTCCAGGTTTTGGCTATAGAGTAAGAGCAGAGAAGTTGTCCTGATGCTAGATTAGGTCTGTGAACTTGTAAAAGCTTTTGGCCCTGTGATCTAAGGGGCCTATTTGGGCGGTAACAGTGGAATGTAGAGCTAATGGCAGGGCAGTCTTTGGGTTTGTATTTTGTGAGCTGTTAGATGCAGATAGGAGAGGTAGTTAGGGAGTTCTAGCCAGTTCAGTGATTTTAAGACAGTGCAGTGATGGGTGGAGTGTTTGGAGTTGGTTGCATATTTGGTGATTTTATTGTAGGATGCCTTGAGTTTAAGGTTAGAGGAGCTTTGGATGTTAGTAAGTAGAGGGGCACCATAGAGAAGAGAGGGTAGTAGGTATGTAGAGGCTATTGTGGATAGGCTTAGGAAGTGATTGTGCCTATAAAGGGTACCAGGTTTACAGTGTGTTTTACAACTGTTTTGTTGTATGTGAAGGTCGAATTTCATGGGTTTGTCAATAGTGACTCCGAGGAGTTTTGCGTGTGTAACGACTTCTATTAATGATTTGTTAAAAGAGAAAATGGTGAAGTCAGTCTTATTTAAGGGTGTTGTTTTCTTGGGGGTGAAAATAATTATTTTGGATTTTTTAGGGTTTAGGGCAAGGTGGCTGTTATGCATCCAGGATTCTGTGAATTAAGTTAGTATAAGTAAGTCGGAAACAGAGTTAGCAGAGCAGATGATAGTGGAGTCATCTGCGTATTGAATGACAGTTCCTTGAGAAAGTGATGAGTGGAAGTTGTTTATGAATATGCTAAATAGGATTGGTGCAAGTATGGAGCCATGGAGAATGCGGGTGGTAGTGTTAAGGAATGGAAAGATGGTGTTTTACCATCTGGCAGCTTGTTGTCTTTCATGTAAGTAACTAGAGAACCAGCGTGTGGGGGGTAGACCAATTGAAGAGAGTAGGGAGATTAGAAGAGAGTGAGAAACAGTGTTGAAGGTTTTGGATAGGTCAAGGAAGGGGGCTGAGAGAATTTTACCAGTATCACTGGCTCTGTTTACAGTATCTATAAAGGAGAGAAGGGCAGTGGTGGTACTATATCCAGGTCTTAAGCCATGTTGTGAGGATGACAGTATTTGGTTGTCTAGAAGGTAGTGGAGAAGTTGGGAATTAATACGTTTTTCTAATATTTTGGAGACTGGAGAGAGAATAGCAATTAGCTGGAAGTTAGTGATGTCGATATTATTGCCTCCTTTATGGAGAGGGACGATGACTACCTTTTTCCAGACTTTGGGAACATAGGACTCTAGGATGGATTGGTTTATAAGTATACTTATAGATAAGAGATACTATCAGCGGCAATTTTTAGGTACTCTGAGGGTAGATTATCTGGGGCATTGGAGCAGGGATTTAGTTTTTGTAGTAATCATTTTATAGTTGAGGTTGGGGTGGGTTTTACAGTGAAGGATGAAGAGGGGTGGGTGATATGTTCTTTTGAGAGATGGGATTGAGTATGAGAGATGGGGTGGGTAGGGAATTTGTCAGGTAGTGGGCAAGGATTGTTTTTTTTTTGCCTGGGTTAAGTAGTGAGATTATGGAAGTCCAGAATTTCTTTGGATTTTGCTGGTGGCTATTTTGAAGTTTTAAGGATAGTTATTTTTTATCTCTATTGACTAGTTGTTTTACACGGTTGTGAAGCTCTTTGAATGTTAGAAGGTCTGGTTATTTCTGTGTTCCTGCTATGACTTCCATAATTTGTCTCTGGCATGCATGAGAAGCCGAGTGGATTTGGTAAGCCAAGGTGCATGGTTATTTTTTTATCCTCTGTATACGTATAGGTGCAAGGCTGTTTAGGGTATTCGTGAAGGTGGTATTGAAGTAATCAATGGCATCATCTAGCAGGAGGGATTTTGGTAACTCCCAGTTAGTTGCTTTTAGAGTATTTTTGAATGTGAGTTATGGGGTTAAATGAGGACAGGTTCCTTGTTTGTTTATATTGATGCTGGCATTGACTGGATGGGGAGGCTCCGTTAATAAAGACTTGGAGATGATTGCTGAGGGTGTTTGGGAGTGCAGCGGCTGAGGATATTTTGTTAAGGTTAGAGACTAGAATCCAGTCCAAGATGGATCCTTTGTCAGTTTCTTTGTTTGGTCTGGTAGGGAAGTCTATGAGCTGGGTGAAGTTGAAGAGATTTATGTTTGAGGATGGGTGGTTAGAATTTTAGTCAAGCCAGTTGATATTTACATTGACTAGTATGATAGTGTCATTTTTATTGTTGGTGGAAATCCAGGCTAGGATATCCTCAAGTATGGGAATGTTGTTTCCGGGGGGGTATATAGAGGGCAACTATACAATGTTTCTTCTTGTAGTTTATATTTAGGAATGAGATGAGAATTTCTGAGTTTGAGAACTGTGGTATGGGGTTAGTAAATGGAATACAATTGTGGGAGTTGGAAAATAGAAGAGATACACTGCCATCTTTTTTATGGATTCTGTCTAACCTTATTGCATGGAAGCCAGGAGGGAGAAATTCAGTGCTTTTAATGAGGGGTTTTAGCCACGTCTCAGTGGTTGCTATGATGTCTGGTTGTTGGTGAGTGAACCAATCGTGAAAGTCAGAGATCTTATTCTTGATAGTATGGAAGTTTAGGTTTACAATACATAGTGACTTATGGGAATTTCTATTGATAGATGTGGGGGGATGTTGAGACTTGGGGGCCTTGGGTTGGGGTGTACATTGCCGCATAGAGCTATGTGGGGTGGTTTGAGATTTGACTTGAATGTGTATGCCTGGGTTAGGTTTTAGAACAATTTGTTTGAAAGTATAGGGTGGGTAAGAGTGGTAGTTTTAACTGTTTTTTAGGTTTTAAAGAAATTGGCTTTACTTTGTGGTGGAGGAGGGGATTTAGTTGATAGAGGCTTGTGGAGATGTTTGTATAGCATTTGGGTGATATAGGTAAGGAGTTTGAAGTGGATGAGGTGGGACTCAGGTTAGTAGACAAGGAGATGGGATGCAGAGTAGAGAGAAGTAATAGGGTTAAAAGGAGAGTGAAAAAGAGTAAGAGTGGGATTGAGAGTGTGTTTGAAGAGAGCATGTTGGCTTTGAAGAGTATTATGATTGAGAGGAGACAGAGTGGAGGTTAAGTGTTTGGGGACAGTATACTAAAATGTGGTAGATTTAAGGTATTTGAGGAGAAGAATATGCTAAGTAATGGGATTATATCTTGATGTAGATGAGAAGAAGCTGTGTAGATGTGGACCCAAAAGGTAGAGGGGTTAGTGCAGTAGTGTAGTGGGGTTTGGTGCGACAGAGAGTAGTAAAGGTAGGGGCAGGTTATTATTTAGCAGCTATGATAGTGCACTCGTTGAGTAGGGTGGAGTAACAGGTGGGAGTGTTGAGGGGTTGATCTATGTGATGTAATGGGGTGAGAATGGACTGAGTGAATGGGGTTGGACAGAGATATGGATTGGGTGCTTTTAGTGATGGGAGGGGTTAGCTAAATATAAGTTTAAGGAAAGAGGGGATGGGTAGGAATGGGGGTAGGGCAGAAAGCAGAGTGAGCCAAGAGTAGCAAGGGTGAATGGAGCAGGAAGAACCACAGGACTAGGGAAGTGCTCAGTATGAAAAAAAATATATGTTGCCTGTTTATAACCAGGCACTTTTCAGTATATGCAGGTATGGAGTGGTCTGTGCGAGGGACTAGGAAAGCCAATGGAAAAGAATGCTAAGCAGTAGGACTGTAGAAAGATAGCAGATATTAGCAGCTATAAGACTGTGTAGCTAGAAAGGTAAGCAGTAGGTCAGTTAGAAATGAAAACGATTTGTAGATAGAGCTAATGGCAGTAATGTGTCTAGCATGTGTATGTTACGAGCAAGTGGGTAAACTCACTGTATAGGTGGGAAGGGTGCAGAGGATATACTATAGAAGAAGGGGGACACTTGTAAGATAAAGCATGCAAGTACATGAAGGGGGGACAAGCAAACCAAGCTGCCGACTGAGGGGGTTTGCTGTCCAGGGAAATAAATTCTGTAATAAGTACATACAAAGTATTCTTAAAGCAGTGGAGAAGTCCCACACTGGCTACAGCAAGTAGCTGCCACAGAGGTTGTAAGGCAGGGTATTTTGACTTTGTCCATTTATTGTGGGGAAAGTAGCTAAAACTAGGAATGGAGAAAAAAACAGAAAGCACAGGTTGTGAGAGTAGTGACAGGGAAATAGCATACAGACACAGCAGAAAGAGTGTTGGTAACTATAAAGATAACCGTCTGTTTTCAAAATGACACTCGCATTTCACAAAAACTGGTTACAGCATGTAGCTGTCACAGAGGTTGTAAGGCAAGATATCTTGGCTTTGTCCACTTATTATGGATAAAATAACTAAAAAAGGTATTCTTAAAGCAGTGGAGAAGTCTGACACTGGTTACAGCATGTTGCTGTTGTAGAGATAACTATCTAAATATCTAGTCCTACAAGCTAAGCAAACACACTACACATACTAAAGGAATTGGGAAAATCTACACTAACTCTATAAACTATCCTAAATATTAACAGTAACACTAAAACTATTACTTATCTCTAATAAATCATATCTAACAGCTAAATGGAGGAACAAGATCTTCACTTATTGTGAAAACAGGATGGAACTGTCGGCCAACATGTCTGGTTAGGCAGGCAACAAATGAGATCTGAGGTAATCTGGATAGGAGAGGGGAGTTGTGGGTATAGTAGGAGTTAGAGCTCTCAGATTAAATACTATGGTATAAAGTATCGAGGTTGGATCTGACCAGATCTGACAACCCACGTGCCGAGTCAAACAAAAATAGAAAACATTGCATGCATTGTTTTCAGTAAGGACCATAGGCTAAAAGCAGTATCAGTCATTCAAACTGTATGTTAGGCCAGCAGCAGTTATGCAGCAATCCATGAGAAACTGTACACAATGTTTCCTGTGTCACATCTGTCAAGAAACTTGAACCTGGTCAGTTGTTGTTTCAGTGGTAATCTAATTATCAAAGATGGCTGCTACTATGCTGTGGAACAGATGATAATGGTCAAATCATAGCATGCTGTTCAAGTGATCACTGAATCCTGCAAATACAATATATTGTCTTGACCCTCTGCAAGGCAGTATTTACTGTTCAAATCCACTGGTCAGAGCAAAAAAAAAAAAAAAAAAAAAAAAAAAAGCTCAACATCACTGGCTGTGATGGGCCTAAGCATGTTAAGCCTCTTTTGTAATTAAAGGCATCCACAAGACCACCAGTGTTTCTGAAGGTGAAAACATGGGGACCATGATGGTGTGAGGCTTTGTCAGTGACTGACACCACATATGAATAATTTATCAATTCTGATTATCATTAGACATTACACCTCCTCTGTGGTAGAGATCTGAATGACAGTGATTTCTGTCTAGGAAGGGTTGTGTGTGCATGTTTGTGTGTGTGTCTGTGTGGCATCTATATTCCATAATCAAACTTTTAAAAGTATGAACGTCATATGGTCGACACCATATGTTCGAACTTTTAAAAGTTTGAAAATGTAATAAAAAAAATAAACCAAAGAAAACACCTACCTGAATGGTTTAAGCAGGGGGGCAAGCCCCCCTGCAACCCCCACATGGGGAGCTGCGCACCCCACACACCCCACTCTTTACATACAGTACAGAAAAGGGAAATCTTCCCATTCCGCACTATACGGTGGTCTCAATTGAAACGTTTGAACTTTTAAAAGTTCGATCATATGATGTCGCCATATGACGTTCGAACTTTTAATAGTTCGACAATGTGATATAGACCCATCTGTGTGTACCCAAATTAATTTTGGTGAGACTTGTGAGGGTTGCAAAGATATGAATGTCATAGAAAATCTTTCAAAATACTGTGTTCAAAGAATGCATTACAATGTAGTATCAATTTACCAGGCTCAGTGTTTCTTTTCTTCTGTTTAATAATTCATTTCTTAATTTGGCAAGTCCACTGGATGCAAGTTTTTTTTTTTTTTGGCAGGGGGTGACCCAGGGGCACTGTCTTATTAAGTGGCTTTCTCAGAGTCACATAGTAAGTAAATGGGGGTGGAAGTAGTCAAGTCCTGTAAACAGAATGACAGGAAACAGTTCAGGGTTTTAATCCTTTGACCTAATTCCAGGCATAAATATTATTATTGTTATCCAATAATAAGTTCTACGTCCATGTTAACCAAGGTAGTAAAAACCTAAGCCTGGACAGTGAATACCTCCTACTATAAAATGGTTGTTAGCTTATGACAAGACCTTGAGTGGAAGACCTTGAATGGATGGCATTGGTATTTTCAACACTGCCATACTTTTTGTTATATTTCGGAACATGGCTCCACTTTTAGTGCTAGTCCTGCATAGTTATAGCAATCCAAGCCATGGGAACTTACTTCTAAAATTATGCATTATCAGACCATAACTGTAGGTTTAGTGTGATTCACAGGTTGATAAAAAATTTGCCTGTAACTTAGCTAATGTCTTACTGAAGTTTTTCTTGGCTGAGTGTTTCTGAATTTATACTCGCTCTTCAGTACAAATTGAATGACTCATCAACCCAGGATCTGCAAAACACTAGGGTGCTATGATCCTCTCCTTCATTTTGAAGTGTTTGCCTCTTTACCCCATATTCTATGTTTGTCCCAGTGCTACAAGCATTAATATTAGACCTGTTTATACTGTACAAGTTGAAAGGGCACCCTCTTCAATGGACCCTACATTTGGGATCATACTCACAGCCATTCACATTTTAAGATTTTTCTTGGCAAACCATCCACTTAGGCCACATGGATGCTTGGTGATGGTGTATATGGTGAAGTCAAATGCTGACTATTTATGCAGGTCTGACTCGTGAATATGTCAGTGCACCTCCAACATTAATCAATAAATAATAGAAATGTAACACTGATCCCATAACAAACAATACACAAGTTTATACCTATCCACCTTATAAGGATTTCCAATAACCAGGTTGGATAGAAGACCTGCCACATGCAGGTGACAATGGGAGGGCATTTGTGACACATCAAGAAGAAAAGACATCTCATATATCAGCTGACATTGCAAAAATATATGTGTTACATCTCACATCAGGGACCCTGTTTGATTGATCCTAAGGCTGGGCTAAGTCACAGGCAGTAAAACCCCTGGGTGGAAGAAGCAGACGAAACAGCAATGCTCAGATGGCGTATTCCTGAAACACAGCTGAAATACAGTAATAGCTAAACATGCCCAACTCCTGGAGTTACATCTGAGACAATAATTCTTAGTGAAGCATTATCTCAGATGTAACAATAATGCTTAATGAAGGTATGCACCAAACACCAGAGCAGATGGCTGAAGTGCAGATATTATTAAAGCAATTAATAGATGCAGCCTCACCCCTTACAGATTTACCTTTAACCACTACACTTTCCAGTGACTGGTAAGACTTCTTATGACAGAAAAGGATGCAGATAACAATCCACTTGGAAGGTGTTTATTTCAAAACCACACATCAATTTCCCCACCAGCCCCCACACACACTCCAAAGTGAAGGACACAAATAGCAGTTACTATTATTTTTACATGCCATGTATCTAATCTTACTATCATTTCTACTTATGTATGAACTACTTTTGTATGTAAAGTGACTACCTATCTTTCTTTGTTACTTATTTTTTGCTGATACCTTTCACAAAATATTAGACTATAGAAACAGAGATGTGTTTTCCACCAGTCCTTTCTATAAGTGGGTTTTTCTCAGGATGGATAACCATGTTGACTGAATGCTAAATAAGCAATTAAACATACAAACAAACAAACAAACAAACAAACAAACAAACAAACAAACAAACAAACAAACAAGCAAACAAACTCAAGCACATATATTAAAGAAAGCCTGACAGGGCATATATACAGTGCAAAGAGCTCTTTCGTGTCATCTTGTTTCTTTTTGACCCCTCCCCCCAAAAATGGGGAATATATGGACTGTTTGAGGGACAATTTGGAAACCATTCTTCTTAGTAAGTTTTCAGGGAGATTTTATCTGTCTGAAAGGTAAGATACAGTTCCGTAAAACTGAAGACGTTTAATTTCCAGGTTGTCCAAGCAGACATGATGGCCATCAGGAAGAGTTTTATAAGAGGAAAACTTCATCACCATTTTGCTAACAAGGTCAAATGGCAGACAGGTTAGCCTTTCAGTTATGAAGTTAAGGTCCCATGGAAAGGATGGAGGGGATCATCAAAGGAGGACAGAAATGCAGCAGTATTTTAAGGAACTGCTTGACTGGCTGGTGCTAGCCTGTAATCCCACCCTCCACAAGGTCACATTGGGCAAGAACAGCTGACATACGCACCGTGAAAGGACCAAAAAATGAGGCAGAAATCATACAGGAGCCTCAGGTAGATCAAGATGACCTGTGAACTAACCGCTGGAGGTGATACTGGGAACTATTTTACCCAGACTGAGAAAATATTTCACCTTGTATAGACTGTAAAGTAGCATGCTTCCTGAGAGTTTCTGTATTCTCTGAAATACCTGCTTATAAATCTGGTGTAATCGAGGGGTGTGGGGGTCTACATCACATGACTGTTCCAGAGGTAGAGCTGATTGTTGATTCAGCCATGCAGGACATCTTTGGCTAGGATTGGGAAAGTTTACTGCACTGCCAGGGACCTGAATGCCTGAAATCAGGCCCTTCTTGGCCACCAGGGGGCAATGCAATGACATGTTTGGATTTACTTCCTAAATTTGTACTGTAAGGCATTGGATGGGTGGGAAAGGTGGGAATGTCTGCAGGAATATCTCATTCCATGGGATGGAGAAGACATCCATCAGCACTACCCCGTTACATTACTACAGTGAACAGAACAGGAGGGGACTGCATTCTCCTGATTGGTAAATAAGCCTGTCTCTGGAGTGTGCCATGTCTGGAAGACATAAACCATACAGTGTCTCTAACCATTCAGCTCTTAGGAAAATAATGGATGAAATATTCAGGGAGCCTGCCCATTTGTTGATCTTCTCTGGAATGTGACGTCTTGGATGATGCCTTTACCTTGGGCCCACTGCCAGAAGCACATCACTTCTTTGAAGTCCAGATAAGACTTGTTTTCAAATTTGCTTGTTTTGGTACTGCATGATGTATATGTTGTCTGACCAAATTACATGCGACCTGAAAAAGAACTTTGTCATCAAGACTTTAGTTAGAAAAACTGACCACAGCTCCAAATGGTTGAGGATGGTTCCCCTCAACAAGTGCACCACAGCCCTTGAACAAATTAGGAGTTGAAGCATCCATTATTAGAACCTGAAACTAGTTCAGTTACAGGAAATGAAGGCCCACCAAAAGGTCGGTGGGCATTGTCCATCACTCAAAGGTCCAGAAACAGTGATATAACTCCAGAAGAAGAAGTAGAAGATCTCTGATAATATGGTAGCAATGCAGTCACTGATACGTCAAAGCACATGCAAGAGCCACATCCTCAAGCATGCACCTAGAACTACAAAGCCCATGACTACCCAAGAGGTACAAAAAATATATAGGCCTGAATGCAGTCTGGTATTCTCAGTACAGATTTTCACAGAATGTCCAGATTTTTGCCTCGTATTTTTAGCCTGTTACTCATAAAATTGTGGTTTTCTGGCAAATCATTGTCAAGTCATTGAGAAATGAAGTTCAGAAATTAATGACAGACATTTGAGATTCAGACTTCATAACCTTCAGAAAATTCATTATAATTCAGAACCTGTTATTCTGCCAACTTTCTAAGTTTGTAAGTGCAATATTTAAAAATTGTCCCTATTTTTGGGCCTTTGTCCCCCCATTATTTTATGGCTTTGTCCAGATTTCTTGCTATAAGAAGTTGAGAGCTATACTTCTCCTGCTTATGGTAACTCCCCCAGGGATTGTGATCACAGAATCACCCCCAACAGGGATGCTTTCAGAATGTCCCTGGACTGATTTAGCAAACACCAATCCTCCATGCAGGGGAACATCTGGAGATGCTACTACAAGGTTTTGGCCACCATGTTCAGGACCTTGGTAAAATCTCTGAGTGCTGAACAAAGCTCAAACTGCAGTACTTCATACTGGAAGTGATTCTCATTCAAAATGAAATGGGGGAACTTCTTACATGGACTTAACATGATGAGGTGACAAATACCATCTATCATGTCCAGCAACATAAGCCAGGTGTATTGCTAGAACACGGCATGATGCCTTGGAAAGTGGCCATGTGGAGAAAAATACTTGTTCACTGATGATTAGAACAGAATAGATTAAATCCATCCCTCTGTCTTGGGACCAGGAAACAATGGAAGTAAAACCTTCAACCCTTTTCAGAATGAGTGACAGCTTTTATACTTACCTTTAACAATAGAATCTGGGTCTATCCCAACAGCACTGTTCAGATATACTCACCTCTCAGTGGGGCACTTTATGGTGAGGACCCATGAGCTGTTAGATGTGGGTAAGGTAATCACATTTGGAATTCACTGTCTCTTGCTGTTAGCTCCGAAAGCTGGGGTGAACTTGTAGAATCACTCCTGTCAGTGCTGTCTCAGGACTGGTGTTTAGGACTGCAATGACTGGGTTGGATTTTTATTTATTTATTTTGAATTTGTTAACTGAGGTGGAACACTGATCCTACTGAAACTAGTTCAGTCTCAGCCAGGGGTAAATACAATATATGCATAACATTATACACAGAATGAATGACAAAATGTCATATATACATACATACAATGTGCATATCAAAGTTGGATTGAGAGTGTAAGTATAATAGACCCATGACATTATATACAGATTGACTGGTAAAACACAATATAAGCATGCATTATATACAGAGTGGATATCAGAACTGGAATGCTGAAAAAAAAATCACAATGAAATGTTCAGTCAATGCAAGCTATGTACAGGAAAATAGGTTAGAAATAGGTTAAATTATATGCCTAGAGAAATACCAGTTGCATTTTTCTTGAGTTTTGTAATGTGCCTTTAGTTCTGATCAGAAAAGGTGGCAAGATGAATAATATTTAAGAAAAGAAGGGAGCGATTTCTACATTTTGGGACCAAGGACTCAGAAAGCAAGGTTTGTGCAGTGAAGACTAGTTTTGGGGATTTGGAGGAATGGACCTGAGTGATTAAGGCTCCTAAGGTTGTATGTTGGTGCATCCCTGAATAGCCTGAAAACTAGTGGGGAAAGGTCTCTTTCTTGAAAAGTTCAAACAACTGAGATATGAGTAGAAAGTCAACACATTGTTTCCCAGGTGACCAGTTAGCTTTACAATGGTTTTGCAGTGGTGTTCAGTTCCTGAAGAGAGAAACAAAGCGAGAGAGAAAGAGAGACATGGTTTGAATGGTGGGTGCCTTTTCTTTTAGAGGCTGCAACAATTTGAGGGAGACCATATTCTAGCTTAGACAGTAAGATACCATTACCTATGCATTTCTGCAGGGATGGGAAAGAAAGGGGAGAATCCTATTAGCCCAGAATAGGAGAGAGATGGTTTGTTTTGTGTGTGTAGTCCTGGTGGAGGTCAAAATTTAATAAGGGGATCAAACCAAACTCCTAGGTATTTGAATGTAGGGAAGTTTTCAATATGTTATTTAGACAACTGAGGATTTGTACAGGACTGTAGAGAGGCATAAGCTTTTGCCTAGCACCAAAAAGCATTTTTTTAGTAAATCTGCCTGTTTATTTTCCTAAATATTCTATCCATAACAAAAACTTCATTCATTCTATGGAAAAAAGAAACATAAGGTCTTGAATGAAAATATATGGAGGTCTATTTGAAGAAGAAGGGGCCTCAGAAGAGGAAATCAGGTTTGTTGGGCTAATAGGTAGCTTATAAGAATGACTTTGGTTCTTCTAAAGAGTTTGTTTTTTCTAGATGAATCTTCTCATCAAAAGAAGAAATGGGAAAAACATAAAGGAGTCCATTTGGCCATCTGTAAGCTTAGGCATTCGTGATCTGCCACGCAGGAATATGGACTTGGGATGCTTGGCATTTGTTGGCATAGCTCTCAATCTATTTTCTCTGAAATCAGAGACAAAAAAAAGAATAATCAGGGATAAAAGGTCCAAAATCAGAAGCACTTTTGAGATATTGACAATATTCCTTTTGAATATTGACATAAATAAAGCAATTTTATTAATATGCATTTTTTGAAAAACAAGAACTTTATAACATTAATATACGCAAACTGATTACATGCTGTAGTACCCCAGAAGTGAAAAATCCTGACAGAGACTTGATGACTAATTGTTAGGAAAAAGAAGGCAGCGGCTGAATCTATCTGCCAGAGAACCAGCCCACCCTCAGAATGTGGGCTGCTACTAAAAAGCAGAATGACTTGATGACCCACTGCCACACTTTCATTATCGCCTGACACAAGTTATAGGATTGTATTTCTCCCTATTTGTTGACATTTGAGAACAGGAGCATAATGCTTGATTGGATGGATATTAGGTAGGGAACCAACAAGGCTAATGAACAACTGTCATATGCCAAAAATAACATGAAGATTAAACTCCTGATATGATCAAGCACCCTGAACAGTTTGCCTCTTCCCAACTTTCTTCTGTTACTGTAGCAGTGTGTCCAAACAAAACCACATGTGGCACTGACTTCTTGACATCTTGTTAAAGCTACATTGTGGGAGGTGAACATTTTATGACCACAATAGCATGGGCTGTGTCCTACACTTCCATTCTTGAAGTCATTTCACAGCTTCCTGACTGACCATGGCAGGTCATTAGAAAGTGGAATAAAAAATGTCACATGCTGTCCTCAGTGGAATCCATGAGGCATAAGGAGCGCTACTGGCACAACGCACTGCTGAATCCTGCTGCTCTAGCTGCACTTTTTTCACTTATTACAGATGGCTCTGGCAGTTTGGTTGCTCATGTTTGAAAATGTAGTGGACTGGAACTTTAAACTATGTCTCAGTGTTCTGTCTGGTTACTAATTTAATGCATGATGAATTTCATCCACCATTTCCTTCTGAGAATATACTATTTGTGTATTATAGTTCAGAACCCAAAATTACATGCGGTCAAATGTGAGTACCAGCTGCCCAGTACTGTACATTTCTCTAGAATCCCCTCTTTGAGGCATAGGAACTTTAGGTAGGCCCTCTGCAGAAACTGTGGTATCTAGTTTGAGAATCTCAAATCGGAGCAAACATTTCTGTAGAGGCCAGAAGATCTGGTCCTTCTTCCTTGGCACAAAAGAAACAATGTCTAGGTGCCACACAGTTTTAGTAGCATATTAATGGATGACTTTCAATGGTATTAGAAATGCAGGAGGATTGGTAGGCAATAGCAGCAAGCCTGCTGTAATTTCCTGTCAAGAGATGCAATGCAATCAAAGGGTCAACCTACCCTCTGCTCCTTCAAAATTTTAGGTATTTCCAAAGATCAGATTTTCTAGGGGAGAAGGAGAGATGAAGCCTTCCTCTTCATCAAGGTCACATGCATGGGAATCCAGGGGTGGTTTAAGGTGTTTAGTTTTTGCTTGAGCTTTTCTGATTTTCTTTGGGGGAGGCTCAAAAAACTCCAAAAATTCTTTTTTGACTAGGATGAAACAGTGAACCTGTGAGGAGTATTGTTTCATTTCCACAGCTGGCCGTCAGTTGCAGCTAACTCATCTTCTCATTCACTGAGTGTACCAGACCCGCCTTAGTCTCCCCTAGGCTCAACCCAAATTGATGATGCTGCTGCAACTTCGTAGTGCTTCTGGGGAAAGTGTTGTAAGCCCCACCATACCTCTCAACCTCTTAGATCAAGAAATCTGGACCAAACCATCAATAATGGGATGACAAAGGCCCAAAAACAGAGACACTTTTTAATTATTGTTCTTACAGATATAGAAAATTGATAGAATAACAGTTTTTTACTAGCATGGGTTTTCTGAAGGGTATGAAGTCTGAAACTCAAATCTTTATTTTCCGAATTCAACACTCAATGATTTGCCAGAAAACCACAATTTTATGAGAAATGGACTGAAAATATGAGGCAAAAATCTGGACATTCTGCAAAAATCTGTACAGTTGAATGGTATGATCCCCGCACCCTTTTAGTAGCCTTGCCAGTCCTAGGATCACTACACTCAGGATGTGCATGAACAATTCCACACATGTGCAACTTCTCAACTAAGCAGCTCATCAGTTATGCAGCATAGAGTTCACCAGTCTCATACACTGTTTATTGCAGTGAGACTAGGCTGAGTCCTCCCATCCCATGATGGGCGAGCCAACATCAGCCACCTCCCATAACCCCCTGTGGTCCCTCCAGTTCCCATGCCACTAATCAAAAATAAATATGGGGTGCAATAAGGACTTCATCCCATTGTGACAAAGGGGCACTCTGGGGGAGTAGAAAGGCAATCAGGGGCTGAACCTACCAGCAACACATACCTAAACAAGAATATATTAACTGGTCTGAAAGCTGCTAGAGGAGTAGCTTGTAAAGGATCTTGAGACTGCAAAATGGGTGCTGACATCAACTGAAGCAGTGGTGGAGCACCCTGAGCCATTGCTATACTATGGTGACAGGATCAAGGGCCCAGTGAAAGAAATCCTGACAGTGGCCCTGATGCTGGAGTAGCCTGTGCCTCAGCAAGCAAAGATGACAAAAATCAGGGTTGAAAATATCTGAAGCAGTACTGACAAGATGAGTGACAGCCTTGCTGTCACTTAAAAATGCAGTCTGTTAATGGCAAAAATTGAAGTGAATGGTGCCAAAGGCAGTGACACTGGAAACACTAATGTCACTAATTGTTAAGTCCACTGCATGGTGACCAGAGACTATGTCTGGTAATGGAGCAAAGGGCACCGTAGCTACCTTAGAGACAGACAGAGAGAGAAGGTAGTGCCTGACGGGAAACTGAAATTTCCTTGGCACCCAAATCTTAGGGAACAGAGGAGGAAACTTTTGATCTCCTGCCTTGAATTCAATGAATTGCTTAAACCTGTTTGTCACAGTCAAGACAGTTTCAAACTGAAGTCTGAAAGGTACTGAATGCGGCTGGCTTGGAATAATCTAGAGGGGACTGAGCTGTAGAAACTTTTGACTGGTAACTCAACAAAAGTTATTGTAGGGTTTTTTACAGCCTTCCATAGGTTCATAGGTTCATAGGTTGGTACTAGGCTCTCGGCCCTAGGGCCTATGCAAGTCTAGCCATAACAATTCCCTGGATATTTCTTCCCACAATATTTACTTCTCTGGACCCTGGTCTAGCAGGGCGACTGACATGATCCCCGGGGTGAATTTCCTATCTCCCATCCAATCACCAAGGTTCTTTTTGAAGAGGGCCAATGAGACACACTGCTTGACATGTATGGGCAGTCTCTTCCAGAGTATGGGGAGTCTCTGGGTCAGGAACCTATCCCTCCAGCATGTTTTGTTCATTGTGATGACAAGGTTTAGATCCCTGAAGCGTGTGGCTCTGAGCGATTGGGATTTCTTTAAGTGGAGCATTTCCAACAGCTCAGGGTTTGACATGGCCTTGTATGTTAAGCAGAGATCGCCTCTGAGTAGACGATATGCCACAGAGCATAGCTGGAGTATTTTTAGATGGTCAGCATATGGCATCAGCTTTAAGCCTGTGATTCTTTTAGTGAGGTATTTCTGTGGCCTTTCCAGCTGTTGTAGATGTTTTGTGAGGTACATGCCAAATGGGGCATTATACTCTATAATGGGTCTAATGAGGGATGAGTACAGTGGGACAATGACCTCCTTTTTTCTGGATGAAAAGCCCTTTGTGATGAGGTGTGCCACATAGAAGGATTTCCTGACTGTTGTGGCAATGTGGTTATTGAAGGTGAGACCACTGTCCACCTGTGTCCCTAAGTCTCTCATCACACTTTCAATGTTTAGTGTCCTGCCACCTATGTGGTAATTCATGGGTACATGTTTTTTCCAAAGGGGATAACTATACATTTCTTGGCATTAAGCTTGACTCCATGGCTCTGGCACCAGGCATCTGTTTCTGTAAGGCCCTTTTGTAGAATATCCACATCATTTGGGGATTCAGTAATGGCTCCCAGTTTGCAGTCATCTGCAAACTTTGTTAGCCAGAGTCCCTTAGTGTTGGCCTGTACTTCAGAGAAGTAGATGCCAAACAAGAGTGGTCCCAGGACTGAACCCTAAGCTACTCAACTTGTCACTTGTCTGGAGCTGGATTTGGAGTCGGCTACTTTTACAGTCTGGGTTCTGTCAGTAAGCCAGTTGCAACCCATCGAGTGACATAGGGATTTATGCCCAGCTTAGTAAGTTTATCTATGATTCCAGAGTGGGGGATGGTGTCAAAGGCCTTGGCGAGGTCCAGATAGGCTGTGTGGACCACCTTACCCTCATCCACAGCTCTGGAGACTGATTCGAAGAAGTCAATCAGATTCAGGAGACAAGATCGGCCCTTCACAAACCCAAATTGGGTGGAGTCCAGTGTTTGAAGGTTGCCAATGTCTTTGTTTATAAGTTCCATGATAATGCATTCCATGCCCTTTCAGATCAGGCTTGTCAGACTGATGGAACGGTAGTTCCTGGGATCCAAGGTGGATCCTCCCTTGTGGAGCGGGATAACTGTAGCTGTGCGCCACTCAGTGGGCACAAAGCCTGAGGTGAGGCTATGATTAAACATGACACTTAGGTGAGGTGCCATTTTATTTTGTAGTTCATGTAGTACACAGCCTGGGATGTCATCTGGTCCCATGGATGCTGTATTCTTAGCTTTGAAGAGTGCAGTTTCTGCCTGTGTGGCCATGATTATCGGAATTTGGCAATCTTTTGGTATTGAGATGGGCCCTTTAGGGGGTGAGAGGGAGGTGAAGTTGGCACTAAATTGATCTGCCAGGATATTGGCAATATCCTTGGGATCAGTATATTTAATGCCATTCTGTTGTAGCTCAGAGCAGATCTGAGCATTGCCATTTAGATTCTTGACATAGCTATAGAATGCTTTGTGTTTGTCTTTGGAATCTTTGGCAATTTTATTTTCATAACTAGCTTTTGAGGATTTTATGAGGGATCTCAGCTTCTTACTGATGCTTGTGAGGGAGTTTTTTGCATCCTGGGATTTTCCTCTTTTCTGCAACAGTTTCTTCCTTCTGTTGTATAGTTTGTTTATAGCAGGGGACCACCAGATTGGCTTCCTTTTTTTGGAGAAGAGCATCTTGGTTCTGTTTGGGATGGCACGATTCATGCATAAGTGGATGTGCTCGTACAGTGCCTTAGTGTAGGATTCTGCAGTCAAACTTCCAGATCCCGTCTGCATGGGTGTTGTGAAGTCTGTTACTTCTGACTTCAGTAGCATGAAGTGGCCAGTCTTGCCCATGAAGAGAAAGAGACATCTTTAACTCTAAGGTTTGAACAAGAAGGTCCTTGAGAGATTTTTATCTACAGATTCTGCCATGTTAATATAAAGTGGAGTAGAAGAGAGAGAGAGAGAGAGAGAGAAAGAAAACCTTTACTTAGGACAGATATAACTTCTATTTAGGAGCAGTAGAAGATGCTGACCTTATACTGTAAACGTGCTCAAAGACTGGCCAATTTTATTTTCAACTTGAACGGTAAATATATTTTTGGATACCAGACAAGTCTGACGGTACTGATGAAGCCTATGTTATATGACTGGATTAAAATGAAAACAAATGGGACATTAGAAAGTGTTGTATGCTTCCCCAAGACAATATAAGCAATGACTGAACTAACCTGACTGCAAGCAAACATTTTAAGAAAATATTGATGTATCATAATGAAAAAGGTCTAGGTTCAATGGCACAGAAGGATCTAAAGCTAACTTTCTGACAAGAAAGTAAAAAGAAAACTGCTTCTTGTGATTAGAAAATAAGATAAAATTATGGATAAGAAAATGTTATACTCTCAGATGGTTCAGTTAAATTCTATGCAATAAACAGGAAGATAACCTGCAGACATTCTTCTCTGCAAGTGCACAAAACGCAACAAGGGTAAATTAGAGAGAGAGATATAGAGTGATGAGTAATACATGATGAGAAATGGCTGGGTTCCTGCCAGCCTTGGAAAGATAAATTTGCCCAGTGTGCCTAATGGCTTAAGTTCTAAAGGTTACTGAATTGGACTTCTTCATAACATACATTTTCCTGCAACTACTTTATTGTTATTTCAGATTAGTAGAGAGTGGAAGGCCATATACTGTACAAAAACATTTATTTGCACAACCCTCTGTCATTTTTATGCTAAGCTTGGTGATAGCTTTTTTGGCATGTTCTCTCTCATTACAGGTGAGTACTATATATTTAATTATTGTCCCTAGATTATGGTAGAAAAAAGGCCTATGTTGTCTATTCCATTTGCCTGCTTAAAATGTGATGCTAACTTTAAACTAAAAATGGATTTGTTGGCCTGTTTAAAACTTCACTGAACCTAAAGTTTTATACTGTCGTATTTTATTTATTTATTTATTACATTTGTTTACAGGAATAGTCCGACTGGGCCAGTAGCCCACTTTCAGTGGAGATCCGCGGGGAAAGCCCCAAGAAAAAATGACAAGCATATGAACTACAAAAATAGGAAATAGCAAATACAGAATAAACAGTATATATACAATATATGTACCTGCAACTCCACAGCTTAAAATCAATACAAAATGCAATAACTTAAAAAAGTTTGCCGCCAATGCACCTACTCCTATTGTTTGTTACCTAAAAAGCTAACATTGATAAGAGCTTGTGTGAAAGCCCCCAGTCTTTGTCCTTCACAGCTTTCAGCAAGCTGTCTATCTAAATAGGCATTGTATTACTCTACAGCAAATTATATACAAGGACATTCTGAAATGGGAGACAATGCAAATGTATTGTTCAATCCAATAAAATGTACTGAGTAACTGTTTTCAAAGCCGAAGAAAGATGCTTGGAAAAAGAAATATAATTTTAGGTAGCATCAAAAGATTATAAACAGTATTGTTTTCTTTCTAAATGGTGTAAATACAAGGAAAGTATAGATTTGGTAAGAGCATTCACTTCTGTTCTGCATCCCCAAGGATTTAAGGGCTAAATGACACCATGTTAATAGATCTTTGACTTACACAGAGTGTGCTGGATCTAAGTAAAACCTGTATTCACTTTATGCCCACTTTAAAACATCTTAAGCTCAAGTTTATCTACATTTTGAAGCTCGTCATGTGTATTTGCTGAGAAATGTACTCAGGTGTATTTATATTTTATAGCTAATTATATAATTGTTTAAAAGAATTCAGAACATATATTAGATCCATCATCCCTTTTTCCCATTTGTGCAAATGGGGGCAGGATGTCACTTCCAACAGTGACAATCTTCTACAGCCAAGGTTTACACTGCCAGATGGCTAACCTTGCCACAGTAGTTCATCTATACCACACATTCACACCTCTTGCCAATTTAGAGTGTCCAATCTACCTACTACATGTCTTTGGAATGTGGGAGGAAACTGGAACACCCTGAGAAACCCCACATGAGCATTGGGAGAACATGCAGACTCCACACAGAATGCACCACAGTCAAGAATTGAACCAGGGCACTTCTTGCTGTGAGGTGACAACACTATCCCACTGCCTCACTCTGACAATAATATATATATATATATATATATATATATATATATATATGTGTGTGTGTGTGTGTGTGTGTGTGTGTGTGTGTGTGTGTGTTTGTGTATAACAGTGCAGGGCATATCTTAATAAGCAAACAAATGTTTCTATCTGAAAAAATATATCCAGAGGAAAGAAGAGACAGAAATTCTTTTTAACAAGTCCACTCCTAAAGTAAGCTGCAAAAATAAACATTCTTACTGAAGTGCAAGAAGAAATTATGAAAAAGGAACAAAAACAAACTAAAGAAAAATATGAAAAATCACTGATCAATGTCGATAATTATTTATGGCCCTAGAAAACCAACCAGGCTGCCTTGAAAAAAGTGAGTTAACAGCTTTAAATGTCATGCTGAAAGAATATTCTGTCACTGTGAAAAACTGCAGGATTAAAATATATAGCATCTCCAACACTGTAGGGACCAGATAGGAATCATTCATTACCTAAATGGTCAACCTCTTAGTCACTGTGCAAACATTCTGTGGGGGTTTTAGGTCATTATAAAGAAAAGGGAAGGGCAATAAATGTCAGTATCTCAAGTGGCATATGCAGATCTTAGACAAATCCATACTTTCAAGGTCTTGTTTAACCTTAAATGGTTTATTCAAGGTTGCAAGAGGCATTTTGTAGATTGTTTGCTGAGGTAGAAAAGCCACATGCAAAATGAAAGGCATAGTGTCTCCACAAAGGCAGGATCATTTATGCAGTTATGTATATCAGTTAAGAAGGATCCATCTAACAATCTTAATTACTTCCTTGTAAACTGCTTCCTCCTAAAAGGAAAGTTACTTCTGAAGGTAAATAGAAAGATCATTTTGGCCAATAGCTTTAAAATGAAATATGATATTAACATTCATTCACAAAGTTAGTGTATCAAGAAAACTACCAGAGCTAAGACCCTGCTTTCATTATGTAACTACGTAGTACAGTATTAAAGTGATCTTACAAACTTACCCCACAAATACAACTGGTAAAATGTTTATCCCTTTATCTTAGATATTTTAAAACAACAAATGTTAAATACCTTTCATAATGAAAATCAGATACATAAGAAGCATCCTGGCAAGATTTGAAACAAAAAGAGATCAGTATAAAGAAAGAATATAACTTTGGTTATTATATTAAAAATGCTAGAATTACAGGATTTTATTTGCAGGACTAAATATTTACTCATTACTTCAGTGTCGTGAAATATTTTTATGTACAGTTTTCAGTAAATCCTGCCATTGATGTGCTTCATTAACTAGATTATGAAGGCCATTCTTTGTACACTTTTGCAGTCACCTTCTTGTACACAGTGACCTCCTAATATTGGCATACTTCATGTCATGGTATCTCATAGACAGAGCAGTGGTAAACATGCTGTGTACATGAATAAATAATTAAGTTACTACAGTAAGTTCGTATGATGTTATGAATTTGTGCACATAAGACCTAGAAAAATCAAATGTCTGTTTTAACAATAATATAAGGAACAGTGTGCCATTTATTCTTCTTCTTACAAAAAGCAAATACCCGCATTGTTCTAATGTAAGCACAGCATTTTGAGAATTGTGCTTTTCTTAAATTTCACAGAAGAAACAGAATGGTAAATACCTGGATATTTTGTAAAAAAAAATTACTTGTGTTTTGCATAAGTAATGGTGACCTCAGAGATAATTATATTAAGTAGGAAAAGGTATGGGAGCATCTGGGGTTTGCTCAGCACACAAAAACAGTTTCAGAGAAATGACCATTCACAGCATTTAGGCTTTTGAGGCAGCCTACCACTGTCCCCAAACAGCTATGTTATAATTCAGCTAACTCATACCAACAGAAATGAACACATACCACACACATGCGTTGGTGTATAAATGCATACAAAAGCAGGTGGAACGAATGAAAACCTTACTTGATTAAAGAGCAGTGTGCCAAAACAGTAGCACAAGTAGCATTAAGATAAAGATGGCATGTCCAGTAATGAGTAATGAAGCTAGAAAACCTGTGTATATATACTAACTTCAAGATTTGCCACTGAAGAGTAAAACAGGCTGAGAGCTCAGGAAGAGGTTGAGATGTGCTAAAGGTTCACGCATAATTACACAATACAGGCTGCACAATACTGAGTGATGAAAGTCAACAGTGCAACTAAATGGTCCCTCACCCTTGGCCATGCCTCATCCGCTGTGAAGGGTGTTATCAGGATTAGAAGATGAGCTTACTGTAGGAATTAAATCAATCAATGTAGGACAGGTTTTTTTTATAAGTTTAAAAGCTTTATTTCTTGGTACTGAAACAATTTAGGCCTATGCTGTAAAGGACTTGTAAACACTGCTATAGTATACTACAGTTTGTATAGCAGCATGATGGATTGGTATTGCAGTTAGTCTGTTGCATAGATAAATTCCTTGTGTGGTGGGAAATGAACTCTGTTGTTTTTGTGGTAGTTCATTTCTTCATTCATTATCAGTGTGATGCATTTTGGTTCTCTATCATCCAGTACCATGGGTCCCCAAAGCATTTAAAATGGTCCTCTTTTGTTTTACTTCCTTAGTTATGTATGTACTTGTTGACTCCATGACATAAAGGGATGCAGCCCTGATTATGACCCACTGGCCTAGGCTGGTGACCCAGGCTGATGGAGGAGCCAATGAGGGATGAGACAGGAGGGTGGAGGTACAGCTGTCTCACCTCTCTCGGAATGAGGAAGGAAATTAAAGTTTTGGGGAATGTCCTAGTCACACACCCTAGTCTACCCCAGAAGTTATGTGCCAGTAGCATTAGTGGGGGCACAGATGAATGCCACTGCAGAGGCAGGAATGTCACCATCATCACACTCCATTCCACACACACATGGTGCACTTAGCCTAGCATGTCTAGAAAACCTGTGGCAGTCGGCTCTGCCAGTCATCCTATTAGCTGATTCCGTATGATAGGTCCCAGGCTCTCAGTCCTCTCTCAGCTCTTGAGTTGGTGCATAGCAGCTAGCCATAAGGCTTTCTTCATTGGAAAGTGAGGCATTATCTAGTAGTGGGTTAAATATGGGGTGCATCTCAACAGTGGTGGCTTCAGAGAGAATTGAGCACTAAAGAAGTGGAGAAGGGCAGAAGTCAGCAGTGACTAGCAGTGAGTCTGCAACAAAAGAAAAAAAGACAATAAAAAATACAAAGAGAATTACAGGTCTATTTCCAATTAATATGTGCATATAATACTACATACATAATCTTGGTATTCCCTTAACTGTCCTCTGACAGCATCAGTTCTGTTAATAATTGATCAGGGGTGGGACCTTCAGAACTGCAAACAGTATTTAAAATGGGGACTCACCAATAATTTGCAAAGAGGAATATTAAGATTTTTTTTCTGTTAATAATGTTTCTTTGTCTGCATCTCAGAATCCGTTAGCTTTTTCTTTTCAACTGTCCACAGTAATTTTTTTTCCTTTAAGTTGTCTGAAAAAATAACTCAGGGTGTCTTCCCACTTGTATTTCTAACATCACATTATGCTTAATATATAGATTTTTTTTCCCTGGGCTTTTCTAACCGAGACATGTTATGTTATATTTCTTTGCATTACATTCATACTGCCATGCATTAAATTAGACATAAGTTTTAACATGTTTCTTTTATCCTCTGCACATCCCAATTGCTGCTCTGTTGTAGATCTTTATGTCATCCGTAGAGTTATACTATCCTTTCCAGCATGTATAAAATCATTGACGCAGACATTATACAGGACTATACTGACCCCTGTAGGATTCAACAATCAGCATCCCTTTTCCCACTGCAAATATTATTTTACACCTCCTCTCATGGCCCATTATGCAACCAACTTTTAACCAAGACACTACACTGCCCCCCACCAAAAGCTATCTAACTTTCATATTATTCTTTTGTATGTCATTGTGATGGTAAGTGAAATATAGTTGCTACAGTGCATATATATATTGTGAATATGTACATTAAGACAATAGTATATAGACATAACCATTTTAAAAGTGTACATATCCTAAAATGCATTGCATACATTGTTTGAGATGATAGAAGCGCTGACATTCCTTCTTGTGCTGCCATGTTGTACAGATTAAAAATTACCCATTTGACTGAAATGGTGCTGTACTCTTACATTTTCAAGGTTATCAGCCAATATAACTAGATAACCATTGGTGTACAACCTGATGTGTCATCAGAAACAGGATCTTTTTGATGAAAAAAAAGAAAGAACAAGCCTTAACAGTTACAATACAGTGACAAATCAACCAAAGTCAATCTGCCAAGCTCAAAATCAATTATTTTACGGAAAGAAAACAGTTTTACATCATAATATCCTAGTTTTATTAAAATTAAACTGCTCAGCTCTCCCCCCAAAAAATAATGTTTATGATAATGATAAATTTAACCCACTACAGTTGTTTGACTTCTCAAAACTATTTGGCTGGTCTGCCTGGAGACAGATGTTTGTATAATTTCATGTGACAACAAAATTAGATAAAGAAACAGATTAAATTCAAGAAAGTACCTTACTGTACTCTATAGGATGTGAGGTGGAGTCCATATACAGTTCATTTCCAGTCTCAGGGAGCCAGAGTCTTTCATATGAGTCAGAAGTTAGCAAACTCAATGAAATTTTGTACCAAAAAGAAATATAATACATAAAAGGGTATGCTTCCACAGATGTGTACAAGCTAAGGCTACGGTGTGAAGCTTTAGTAAGGTGATTTTATGAGCTGGTTGAAAACTGTGGGTTTGATACTACAAATGATGAAAAAATCAGAGACATAAGTGCAGTTGGACTGACTGACTGACTGACTGACTGACTGAAGCAGAAGCATCTTAAAAGTTACAACCTGAACCTGAAGCTATGTCAGACTGTTATAGTCGGGTCTAAATCCATGTTGCATACCTGCAAATTTTATCATATTTGTTTCAGTATAATATTTCCTACAATTTGGGTGACTGGGCATACACCAACAATGGGCCTATATTTCAGTGCCATAGTGGGAATAGTGACATTAGGTAGAGGAATGCTCAAGGCATGCTAAAAGCTGTGTGGGATAGTGTATAATATGAGAGACAGATTAAAATCTTTGCACATATTATTTTGCTTCCTAGCCTCGATATTTTGGAGTGTATTGCCTGGAAGTATGGATTGTAGGAACAGTTGAGTTTATCTAGTAACTTCTTAACCAGTTCTTTATTAATTTTCTTAAAGTAAAATGAAAAATTTTCCAAGGGGAGTTGAAGGAAGAGGAGTAGAGATTTTGTGGAAGATGGATGTGTTAGATGTAAGAGGGATGGCAGAATTTTGCCTAATAGTAATATTTTGTAAGAATATCTGGTGAAAGTTGCCTAAGAGCTGTTTTGGCATATAGAGCTGTGCCATACAGTGCCACAGGAAAAGCCATTCACAGCTAATTCTAGAAAACAAACACTAATTGACATGCAGATGTTAGTGTCAAAACTTGAACCCAAAATAATTCTGTATAATACAGTCAAACAGCATGAACAAAAAGCCAAACTTTCTATACCACCTTTTAGAACCAACAATTATTGAGAATTACAAGCTGTTCTTCAACATTTTCCAGACAAACAGATTCCTACAAATCTACTGCCTTTCCTTCAGTCAGGCCAATCTGTCCTTCTGAAGTTGGAGTGGGAGAAAAAGTGCGTTTATAACAGGTTTTGCAGTGCAGAAAAATACTGAATCATGATGGTGCAGAAAAAAGGCTGGAAACTACAGTTGTGTAAGTCCTACTTTCCTATAACAGTAGATTCCTCACAGCCTTAGGGGCATTCTGGGCTATCTGCCAAGGAAACCTAGTACTGCCCAGCTTTCAAAAACTTAGCCTCTCCTCCCTCTGTCTTCCTGTGATAGCTGATTGGCTGAGCATATCCTGAGAGGTAAACATTCAGTGTGATAGGAAGTGAGTGTTCAGACTTTTTCGCTTCCACTAAGGAGAGGAAAGTACTGGATGCCAGAATCATCTGACAAGAGTAAATTTATGGCCTGTTATAATACCGTATAAAAACCATATCCAACATGACTGAAGCAAAGAGGTTGAAACTCACCTCATCTTTGCATAGTCTGTAGGATGGCAGGTGGTAATGCCACTGAGACAGTGAGGAATTCTAACCTCTACTGTTATTAGTAAATAAGCCTTACCCAACTGTACTATGTTAACCTCTATGGCCTTAGTGGCATTTTAGGTAAATTTGCAAAGATTACCCCACCTGGAAGATGGAAGGTTAAGGATCCAGTTGTCCTTGGAGAATGGTTCAAGCAAAGCCTACCCTGAACCTTGGAAAGGAATCCAGCTGGTAGTGCTTTGTGAAGGTGTAAACAGATGACCAGGCTGCTGCCTCTAGAAAGATTCTAGAGTCCATCCCTACCTGAGTGAGGTTTAACCTTGCCTGGAAGAGATTTATCATGATGTGAGTAACTGAAATCAATAGCAGAGGATAACCAACATGTAATAGTTAGCTTAGAGACAGGTTGACCTTTCTTCACCATCATTTAGGAGACAAACAGCTGTTCAGCATTCCTAAAGGGCTTTGTTCTGTCAATGTAATACCTGAGCTGCCTGTGTTCATCCAAGGTATATAGAATATTTTCTCTATGTTTTTTATCAGGATAGAACACTGGGAGATTAATGGTTTGATTCAAGGTAAATTCAGAAACAGCTTTAGGCATGAATGATGGATTAGTGCTTAACACAACCCCATAACCCCATCCTTGTTAAAAATAAGGTAGGGTTGGCCAACCATGAGCACCTGTATCTCAGAGATTCACCTTACAGATGTCAGAGCAATGAGTAAAATGGTCTTCCAATTAATGAACCATAAATCAACCTGAGGTGCAGGCTCAAAAGGAAGTTAAGTAAATATTTTGAGAACAAGGTTGAGATCTTAGGAAGGAGGAATTTGCTTTCAAAGGGGTCTCACAGGCAACACCCGTTTCATAAATTGTTTGACCACAAAAAGAGACAAAAGAGGAGGAATCCAAGTGCAGACAACCTGATGACTACAAGATTCACTTTGATAGAAGCATATGATAAACCGTCTCTATTTATCTCACACAGATGTTTTAAAATCAGAAATATCTAAACTATTTCAGGACCTCATTTATTAACTAGACACAACCTAGAAAAACTCTTCCACTTGTAAATATAAGATTTTCTTTTTATATAAATTTTTATTTGATTTTAAAATAATAGATAAATCAATTATAAAACAAATAAATAACTATTTACATAGTCTATAGCTGATAAATACATCAAAGTTATACATACCAACAACTAATATTTTTCAAGCGAGTCTTTATGTTTAAAGCAATATTTATATGAATGTGTAATATTAGAAGTTTTCATCTTTACAGTATGCACTTCACTACTGCAAATAATTTTTGCCATACTAATAAATTCAACATTAGAGGGGGTAACTTTACTTTTCCAATTTTTGGTGATTGCTTTTCTGACTATAGCAAAAATAGACCAAAGAAGAGGCACTTGGGTTTTTGGAATAATCTCGGGAATCAGAACATTAAATAAAACTAAATATTTAGAAATATTACATCTATCTGACCAGAGAGCTTGAATGAAATTATTAATTTCTTTTTAAAATGGGAGATGACTTCACACTCATATACCATATGCATCCAATCAGCTATTATTTCAGAATCACATCTCCAGCATTTAATTCCATTTGATTTATATATAATTATAATTTTGTTAGGAATGACAAAAGCTCTGTGTAAGAATTTCCAAGTGAACATTTTCCACTGTAATGAATATGTGGTTTTATCTATGGATTTTAATATTAATTTCTTGTATTCTTCAGAGAAGTCTTCATTATTAATTTTTGAGGAATAGCTCCAATAGGAATTGTCTAAATATATGAAATCTAACTTAAGAATTTTATAAATTTGTGACAACTATGAATTATTTTTCATTGCGTTATTATTTATATTTATTAAGAATTTCAATAATTTGGGGAACAATTTCTTATCTAGCTTAACTGTCTTATTTAATGCATCTCTGTGTTCACAAAGTCTCCAAATAATTGTAAAATTAACCAGTTATCAGAATCTTGATTTTATTTGGACCTTAAACTATCAACAGCGTGTGTGTGTGTGTGTGTGTGTGTGTGTGTGTGTGTGTGTGTGTGTATATATATATATATATATATATTGATATATATATATATATATATATATATATATATATATATATACACACACACATACACACATAGATCTATGTCAGAAGGTCTAAGTTGCAGACCTTCAAACTTCAAATGGCTGAGGCCATAACATTGAAGTTTTGAAAGTTCGAAAACCTAATAAAAAAATAAAAACAAAAAAATTATTTTATGTTTTTGCAGGGGGACAAGCCTCCCTGCAACCCCACACCCCCTGCTAATTAAATACACAAACTCTGAGATCACACTACAGTGAGGAAAACTGTAAATATCCTATTCCATGCTGTACAGCAATCTCCATTTAAAACATTAAAAGTTTCAAAACTTTGATCTTATGGTCTTAGCCTTTTGAAGTTCAAAGTTTTGAAACACTGAGCTTCTGAAGGGGATCCATATAGTACCAGTTAAGAATTGATGCCAATGAACTAAATTATTTTGTTGTTTCAATACTAGCATTTTGAAGTTATGAGTTTCTAAGCAGTCATTTGTATATACAATTGGAAACATGGAAAATATTAAGACTTTAATACAGTGGTTAGAATATGTGAACTTTTAGAAAGAGGAATGATGTAATTTTAATAGGGAATTTGAGAAGAGCATTTAATTCCATGTATGCAAAAATCTTTTAATAAACAGATAAAACTATTAGGGACTATTTATGTCGGGCTGTGATATATTTATTATTTGCTAATAAAATTTCTTCATGCATTTGTTTCCATTTTGAAGGATAAGATGAATTTATCCACAATGCTATACCTTTTACAATTGATTAAGTAGCACACAATTGAATATCAAGAGAATCCTTTTCCACCATTATCCCAACCTTTTCTGTAACAATCATAGGTAACTCTTGAGTTATTTGGATGCCAAAACATGTACATAGAACATTATTTATCTTCTTCATCAATTTTTTTTGGGTGGAGATAGTACTAAAGATTGTAAAACAGACATTTTAGGGAACATTATCATCTTAATAAGCATTAATCATTCTTCCATGGTAAACAAGAATTTTTTGTAATTTGTTACTAGATTAAACTTTTATCAACAGCCTGTTGAAAGTTTGTTTCTATCATTTCTTTACTACTAGACATAATGGTTATATCAAGATATTGCATTTGATTGCTATTCTAATTGAAGTTAGAATATTTTTGTATGAATTTTGATTGAATGTTAAGTTTGAGATTTCTTCAAACTGACTCATAGAACTAATTATATGCTCTAATGAATTTTCTATATTTTCCATTGTTAGTAAAATATCTTCAGCAAAGAGTCAAATCTTTAGTTTGTAATCTTCTTTTATTTTGATAACATTAATGTACTTATTGGATCTAATACTATTAGCAAAGAGTTCTATTGCTAATGCAAAATGTAAATGTGATAATGGACAACTGTGTTTTGTGCCTTTTTGCAATGTAAAGGAATTAGAAGGAAAAGAACCCATTTTAGCATAAATGCAAGAGTTAGTGTATAACTTAGAAATTAATGCAATTAGCTCAGGTGAGAAATTATACACTAACCCCGGGATTCATGAACCTTGCGCCAGGCGCCCGCATAGCGTTGGCGTTATAACGCCAAATATGGCTGCTGAGCGATTCAGGTATGAATGAATTCCACGTGCACTACCGGCGTGCGCCGGACCGTCTCCGCCCCCCGGCGTAGGTATGCAAAACACACTGTGTGCGGTATTGCACCATGCAAATGAGGGCAATAGCGATCCACGGCGGCGAGGCGAAGCGTAAGACGGAAATGTAAACCAAAAAGCGGTTTACATTTACCCAAACATACCGGAGGAGTAACGGAAGGCTGTCAAAGTCAGGTATCATATAGGTGCAATATGCCAATGTGTAAAGGCACCGAGAATGTCCAAAGAAAATATGCACAAAATGTAAAAAATGACATAAATGGCACGTCGTAGAAAGAACAGCAGACCCCGGGATGTGTGCACTGAAGTTGTAAAGAAATGAAATAATATGATAATGTCCTAAAAGAGCATTAGAACACAAATCAGCTGCACAGCCACCACACACCATAGTATGTATGTAAAGCTGCAACCCCAGCGCAATGGTTGTCAAGGAGTGGATGCGGTGTCCGGCGCCGTAACCAGGTATTAGTAGTCAATTCCATGCAAATGAGGCAGATAATAGTGAATCGCAAAAACGGCGCCAGCGTAAGGATGGAGCAAACGGCGTAGCGGTACTACACCGAGGAGTGGCCTACACCAGATACACGTCAACCACACAGGGGTGTGCCACCGTAGGAGGAAGGATATTGGAGGACAGCAAATCTGGGCTGTACAATGCACATCACAACATCATGACTGGCGTGTTAGGAAATAGATGCGCTGACAGTACAGAATGCGGGTACAAATGCATGTGCACGAGGACGACTACGTTCCCGAAACCAGTCATGTGACGGCCTCACCGGCAACAACCAGGGATATAGGAAGGTAATGCTGAGAATACGAGGAAATGCGGAAGCAGTGTAAATGTATCCGTAACGAGCAATTAACACCAATCAATGCAGGAAGGGCAAACGCCGGCAGCTGATAAGTCTGCATGCAGACTCCTGCAGAACAGGAAAGGGGAGGCATATGAGAGCAAAGATAATAGGGGATGTAGTAGAAATGCAAAGAGCAAAGAACCGAAATAGCACAGCCAAGTACAGATGTAGCATAACTGCGGCGCAGATAAAATGCATCATATGCCATGTGCGTGCAGGATGCAGTAATGTAAGATGCCAGGCGAAGGCAATGCAGGCAACCGTAATGTTACACTACAGGCAGCC